>NC_087515.1:48598235-48673235 GCF_963921805.1 Phalacrocorax carbo | reverse complement strand
CCTTTCTTAGTTTACTGGTGCTCAAAGATGACCACAAGGAACCTTTGGGGTCCTGAACATGGGGAAATAATGCAATGACTGACAACAGTGACTCCTGGGAAATGCAAGATTATTGCTGGCTCCAGATTAACTGTAAGCAACTGAATGAAGACCTCCTTTGAGATGTAAAACAACAAAGCCCATATATATATATCTTACATTTAATCAAGTTGGATTCAGAGTAACACTGGGAATACTAGCATGACATGGTACAATGTCAATGGAATGTCTTCCCCCATATGCTGTGTACTGCTCAGGCCACCTCACTGAAGGTATGTAGGAGATATGACACTTCCAATCTTCCTACACCCATGTTTTTTACCTAATGAGCTAAATTTCCATCATAGGGCTACTTTGCATAAATGTAGGCACACAAAATCTAGGAAAGAAATCCAGTAACTCTTAAAATGTTCAAGTCTCAAACAAAACAGATTCGTCATTTGTATACAAATCCCATGGAGACCATGGGGGTGCTCTGGTCCCATGAGCCGGGCACTGGCCACCAACACCCACGACAGGACCTCTCACCACCACTGTTTCACAAACAGGAGCATAAGATGACCAGGACCTTAATGTCCCCAGGTCTCCGAGAGGATCCTGCTGGCAGGTAGCCTTGCCACCCCCTTCCTAGCACTGTTGCTTGGTGTCCCAAAAAGCTGGGAAGGCTCCGGAAGACCTCAGCTCACTGTTTCCAAGGTCTACAAAACAACAGTGGAAAGGAGAAGATGGTACTGGGACAAAAGTGCAAAGAGTGTCATTTGCTGTATTTACATCCATTTTCTGTCTTCTTTCTCCCTCCTGTTTTCCCACCACCCCTAAATACACGTCCGTACATCCACTCTCCATAGCCCCACCGCACTGGTGTGGCAGGAGAAGACCACGTGAACCCAGATGATTTCCATCTCTGCAACCAGAGCTGCAGGTGAAGAGCTTCCTGAAAGAACTAAGGGACCGTAGGGCAGGGGGAGTGCAAGCACTCGAACGGATTGTTGGTTTCAACAGACAGATTGGCCCTTGCTATACAGTTTTCTGTTCTGAATTTCCTTCATTATCTTACAACCAAAAATAATATTTAAAATAATTATACTTTGTTTTATATTTGTAAGCCAGCAAGAAAACAAGACTTGATTCCCACTAACATGGTACATAAGCCCTTTAATTTACCTTTACCTTCCAATATGAGGCAAAGGACCAACATTTCAAAGGTGTTTTAGTTTTTGGAAGTAGGTAGATGGCATATAGTGTTTTGGGTTAGGGTGGGGAGGTTGTTTATTTTGGCTGATTTTATTTTTTCTTTTCTCTTTTTACACAAGGCAAATTGGGCTAAGACAGACCGAGGGATGTTTCTTGAGCTCCTGACTATTCAGCCCAAGCCCAAAACCTGAGTTTTCATTACACAAATAGCCTGTCAAAAAAGAAAAAATTCCTGGTGATTAGGCATTTGGACACAAGAAGTACTTCTAAAGCATCAGTGATAAAGCTTTATCATTGCACCATATGGACACCATATTTCAGAGACTCCAGCCTATCTTGCCATTTTTGATTTATCATCTGGATAGCAATCAATGGGGGTTCTCCATTAGACTGACCCACCTTGTGTTACCCATCCCTTGTACAGATCCACCACCTCTGCCATGACCATTTGGCCACTACTATCCCATCTCCACAGCTTCTCCCCCAAATCCAACACCTGAAATGAGCCAGTTCATAAGAAAGTGGACACCCAGCTGCTCCTGTCTCCCCAGGAAATACTCCCCATGCTGCTAGACCAGGGACATCCCCATGATGGGCACCCGTGCAGCTCCTCAAGCTGGAAAAAGCAACCCATGGATGCATCTCCTCTCGCCTTATTTAGGAGCTTAATTTCAGGCCATCTTTTTTTTTTTTTCTTTTTTTTCTGTTCACACCCCCCCCCCCCTTTTTTTTTTGAAACCTTGCCCTACATTCCTTCTTTTCACTGCTTCATTAAAGTTATGTTCCCAGTATAAAGAAGACATCACTGCTAGGAGAAGGGTAGGTTTGTAAACAGCCTGGACCTTGTGCTATATAATGTGGCAAGAATTATTTTAATGGTGGTTTATACTGTACACAGAACACAGAGCAAGCCAGGGGCAACACACCAGGATACTTTAAGTGAGCTCTCTTTTTCCCCTTCAGCTCCTTAGAAGTCAATGATTTAGCATGACAATTCTCAATATTAATTCTTCTCCAGAATGAGCAGGATATAATGTAAACTCAAAGTATTCTGCTTATACCAGGCAGCCAAGCTCACCATGGATATTTAACTGTTTCCCCCTATTCCACTCTGAAAAGAGGCAGCCAACAACAACCCCGAATACCTGGGTGCACGCTCAAAAACTTTTATGCATATGATGAGTTTGGGTGTAGATATAGAGATCAATAGATACTGAAGGGATCGATAGATGCTGAAGGGAACATAGCATTCAGTAAATCAGTCTGCAGAACTGACGGCTCCAATCAGAAATACAACTGCGATAGCATGTTTGTCTGGTGTGGTAACAGTCTGTCTTTCCTGCTGAATAACAGCAATATTTATACGAACTTTCCAGCATGACCATGTTACACAGTGTGGCTCCCTTGCCATTCCCATACTTTCTATTAAACATGTGTAAAACTTAATTTCACCGTCATTTTTCTGTTCTTTTCAACTAACTGAAAATATTTCACTGCCTGGGTATAACAAGGGTGCATTTTTCTTTGCCATCTAGATTTCACAAGGCATCATCTTTAAGGTCCCATTTTCTATTCAGATTCACAGTTTAATGCCTATATAGGGCAGTTTCACTCCCAAACAGCCAACATACAACTCATGGACATCAGGAGGTACCAGTTGTTTCCCATCCTGCTTTCAAATATAAATGTAATGCTTTCTTCTTAGACAATCCAATATATACTTTCACATCAATCTCTAGGGCTTCACCAAGTTTTTTTACTAACTTTAATACCCAGACGCAAATGTGTTTTGCACGTGCTAGACTACAGAGTGAAGTCCTGAACGTTCAAGCAGAAAGATATTCCCACCAAACTTTAACCATGCCACACATCCAGGCTTCAGCTGGCTCCAGGCTGGAGCAGTACCTTCTTCCCCTTTGCAGTCTTCCCAGCAAACACTGCAAGGAGTTAACTGACAGAAGCTTTTGGGCAGAATAGTATTAGTTGTCTTTGGCAGCCTCTCCACTTCGAAACTGACTAGTTTGGCCAAAAAAAAAAAAAAAAAAAAAAAAGATCAGATATTAACTTTCATCCTAAATATTAAAAATTGAAATTAAGGAGCAGGAACATTTTTAGATATGGTATTGGTAGCTCTTTGTAATTAACCTAGCCTCCTCCCCAGAGAAATTTGGGTTTAATTTAATTTTAGGGGGATGAGGAGCATTATTTATTGGTTTCTTTCAGGAAGACTGTGGGCAAGTGCAGCGGGAGCACTGAAGAGGGTCAGAAATTTTATTTTACTTTTTCTCATGTTGGTTTTGGAGGTTGAAGGGCAGAAACTGGGATAACGGACAGGACATAATTTAATGATGAAGGTTGGGGGTGCAGGCCAAACACAAAGAGCCAGAGACAAAAAAAAAGCAGGAGTAGACTTTGAAGTACACAAGTGATGCCAATAATTAGATATTATCTGAGCCACATCATCCATGATAGGCGAAGATGTTGAACCAGATTCAAGCACACCCTGAGATGTTAGGGAATACATTAGCATATATGTTGATTGTGTATCATATATTCCCCTCTGCTGGGGACTCGATGGCTGAGCCAAACTATACAACCCCGGGCACAGGTTGCAAGGGCTCAGCAGCTCCAAAGATTAAGTCTGGTTTGGGGATTAAACCACAGAAGGTATAAGAGGCACATTGTAAAGGCACAGTGCTTCTGCAGCCCTTACCATGGGCTTTACTTTCCAAGATTGTGAACCTTGTCCCTGGCAGGAGCGCTACAAACTGAATTTAAGAATGAATGCTTGTTTTGCACTGACATCTAACCAGGACTGAAAAGGACATTACAAACAGCCCTAAAACACATTTAATTCAGTGTTGGGAACGAATGTGAGTATACTTTCAAACTTCTATTTCGATATTTCCTTACAAATAGGTATCTATATTTGTAAGATGGCAAAGGAGAACCACAGAGGGTTTTTTCACCTCTTGCAGAGCAAGATAAGAGCCAAATCGACCAGATGTTTTGCAGGAAACCTCAATTTATTACTTACGCATAGCCTTGCACAAACCAACCATGATGCCTTGGATTGGTTAAAAGGGCCAGAGAGCAGGGATCTCTTCTGGTTTGCAGGTTTTTATAGACAGCGGTATAGCTTATTTCTTAGCTGTTTCCTACCCGAGAAGGGACCTTACCCATGGCAAGGCAGACATCATCCCAGCTCTCCTTATCAGACTGCTATCTTTATAGAAGACTTGCACCCAGAGGATGAGCCAAATGGGAAAAGCAGGCTCCCTTTTTTTGCAGGTGCTATAATTGTGCCTGCAAGTGCTGCCATTGACACTTCTAACTTCTAATTAGACTTACAAATCAAGCACTGGGATGCCAACATGGTTTCCCAGCCTAGAACAGCAGTTACACTCGCAACGTTTTATGCTCAGACCCATTGGGATGGGACCACAGCAAAAAGGCAAGAGGTCTGGGCAGGGCTTCCCACACGATCCAGGAGCTTTTGTAGGGTATCATCCCCACCAGAAAACTGCTTTTGCTGACACAGAAGAGATGTGCCTATGGCAATACACCACCCACAAAACTCAATGCAGAAGTTGGGGTGTCCAATTCCCCTTTCCTTAGGAGAATTCACAGCCCTAGTACAACACAAGTCAGATTATACTGTCCCTGGCCCCAAAATTACCAAAGCTCTGAGCACCCACAGTTCCCACTTAACCCAGTGACTGCTTGGCCTCTGCAGACCTGGGCCTGGTGATGAAAGGAAAAAAAAAGATGCTCAGTTAAAAGAAGGGAAGAGTTTTATGCAATTCTTCCTCTGGAAGTGAAAATACTCAGAAAGAGACTCTTAAAACTAACATGAATTACTCAGTGTAAATATTCAATTTCCAAGGTCCAAGTCTGAAATGTTCAACTTTATGCTGTTTTCACTTTTTAAATATATATATGCATATTTATAAAATATTCTATATTCTCGAGCATCCCACGTGACTGCCCAATCTTACTGTGATGCACAGCCACAGAATGGTTAGCAATGTCATAAATAAAAAAAAACCAACAGTGAAATCAAAAGGTCACTTGCATAACTGTCAGGGAAAGCAGCGGTGAAATGATTTACAGACAGAGGAAATATAATTCGGCAGCAAGGAATTCCTTTGGCAGTTAATAGAATTAATTCAATGCAGCCCATTGTGGGTTTAGAGAGGGAGCCCTGAGTGAAAAGCAACTCCTTAGGAAGAGGGATTCAAGGCCAGCCAAGAAACTTGAGTGTGCATTTAATGGCTAACCAAAATCTTTTGCTTCAGGAACAAGGTGGAGATGTGAGCCCAGAGCCAGGGGGTCCCTACGCCACCTCCTGAGCACCCATCGCTGCTGAGCCCCCCCATCAGCAGCACCCAAAAGGCAACGGGTACCATGAACCCCATCATGTCGCCCAGCCAAGATGCAGCTGTATGGCATCCCTTGGCAAGGCTGTTTCTGGAGGTAATCCAATTGTTAAGTTGTTAAAAGGCACAAGTACAGCAGGGGAAAAAAAAAAACAAAACCCAACAGTAAGCACTTTACATACTAACAGTTTAATAGTTCTTTCATTTAAAACCATATCTTTAAGTGCGTAACAATATGTCATTTTATGTATGTCCTATAGTCAAATTACAAACCCATGTGTGAGCATGAGCTTAAGTGGCATTTAAAAATAGCCTTCACTATTGCTGCTAGCACATAATAAATTAATGATGGAGCATTTAGCTCTGCCTACAACCCGACAACCTTGTTTCTGAGTGAGCGGGACACAGGCTGGAAATAATGCAGGTGAGTGCCTGGGGAGGGCAGGCTGCCTAAATTGGGAGCCTGCTCCCAAAAACCCTACCTTGACCAAATAAATACTTCCAGGAGGTCAGCAAGAGACCCCACCTGTCTGTCCACCCTTCCCAAGCCACCCTCCTGTGCAGTGACACCCATAATCTTATTTTATTTGGGGTTTTTTCCCTTCCTTTCAGCTTTGAATGGCAATTAGGAAAAGGTTAACCGAGTGCCTTTCTCCCAGGAATCCTCTTCCTCCTTTCAAAATAACAGCGTTAGCAAAAGAAAATCCCAGATTAGACTAACAGGTAGGAGTGTGGTGCAGCCCTGGGAGATGCTGTTGGAAGTGGGGAGATTGGGAGAATCATCCCAGCGGGAGACTAATACTCATCATTTGGAGCTGCAGCTGAGGCCCATTTGAGTGACAGGCAGCCGGGAGCTGAAAGAGCCGCTCATATCCCACAACTGCTGGCATGCAGACTTGAAAGAGATTTATTTCAGGATAATTAGCTGGGAGTATTAAAGGTGGCAGGAAAGATCTGCAATTACTGTTTAGCAAACAGAATGGAGGCAAAGAAAAAAAAAAAAGAGGAGCCAAAAATGAAATTAAAAGACCCAAATATTTCTCCACTTGAAAGTTGTTAAATAATTGAAAAAGTTCAAAGCAACTTTATTGTATTCAAAGTGGTGGGGGGAGGAAATGGAGCTTCATCATATGCAACCAACTAAGTCTTTTCCAAGACAGACCTTTGCAAATGTGACGTTTTCCAACTTACGCAGCAAACAAAAGCTGCCTCCAACTTCCTCCCTATTTCACCCCTTTGGCGGCACTGAAAGGTTTACTCCGATAGGATGTATTTGCTGAGCTAAAAAAAAATACACACACACACACGCACATATATATATATATCTCTGCATGCTCAACTGTCAAGAGTTTTGATGAGGAGTTTTAAGGTGGTTTTTTTTTTGCTGCTCTTCTCCAGGGCTGACAAATTTCCCTCTTTCCAGCAAAGGAGATGTGTTTTGCAGGAGTTAATTTGAGAAGGGGGGGCTGCTGGTAGTAACAAATATCTTAAAGCTCTGCTTAAAGCACGCTGGAGTAAGTCTTGAGAGATTAGAAAGAGACTAAATATATGGGAATGGTTATTGCGGTTTTCCCTCATTATGAAAATAGCAACATAGGTGCCGTCTGCATTTACTGGGGGAGGGGAGTTGGTCTGCTTCTTAAAGGAAACAAAAGAGGAAAAAAATGGATTTTCCTTGTGGAAACCAGGCTGACTTCGAAACCCAACCGAGGCTTGGAAATGACAGTCTTCAGCCTGATTCAATATTTCCTTATATCAACTCAGGATAAGCTCTATTCAGCTCCATCCATGTACCCTGGCAGTTGCTGACATCACATATGAGCACGTTTGTGCCAAATGTAAATAAAGTTCACCCAACACACACAGTCTCAAAGCATCAGAGATTTTCATCAGGCTTCAAGACTCATTGTTGCTGAGACTCATGCTGCTCTTTCAAAACAAGGGGCCTTTTCTGCATCTTGCTCAATGATCTACAGTCCTCTAAAATAATCTATTTATTTATGCTCTATTCTGGGATTTGCCCTCTGCAATAAAAAAAAAACCACAACACTGCTTGAATTGTGTGGAAATAACAGGGTTGCCTGGCCCACTTTGTGGAGGTTAGATAAAGATGGAGAAAGCCAAAATGATTTCTAGTTGCCTGGCACCAGACCCGCAGGGGAAGAAAAGGAAAAGCCAAATAAAGTAACGAGATGGGGGCTTCATTGCCAGATCAGGCGTGCTGCAGTGCTTGCTATACACAAGACCACGCTCTGGCTAAGATGAAGGGCAAAAACCAGAATATCTCGTGTAAAGCTGGTCATGATTTATTTTTTTCTTTTTTATTAAAAAACCCAACACTTTCAACATGACTTTCACTGAGAAAAGTTTCTCAGCTCCAGGATGAAGTTTCTGGTCCAAAGAAATGAGACAAAAAGTCATCCCAGAATAGCCGAAAGCGAGTCATTGAGGACGTTCCCCTGGGTTATGAAAAACCCAGTTTCCAGCCCCTGTTTCTGCCTGCCCATCACAGCCAAGGGCAGGCAGCTGCCTGCTTCGCTGCAACTGGCTGGGAGCTGGGTTGTCCTGCCTCTCCCCATGCCTGGCACAAAACACACCTCTTATTTATGGCACTTCCATGGAAAACCATCCTGTCTCCATCACCCACCACACTGTAAATCATGAGCGTAAGGAAAGTCACTTGGGCTTGGGATTTGCTAACCCCTGCCAGAGAAATGAACAATACTTACCTACATTAAAGGTCTTCACTCAGGGCTTACAGAAAGTCTCTGATCTCTGGAAAGCTGCTATAAACAGCGTTGATCTGGAAAGCAAAGGCTGTAGCATTCTTGCTTTCACCCCCTTTGCTCCCAGGCTGCAACCCCAGGTCCAGCAGCCGCCCCCTGAGTCCCTTGCATGGATACCCCACAGGGGATCCAACCCAATTCAAATCTCCCACGGCAAAGACAAATCATGACCAGCTCTCATCCATATCACAGGCTACGTTATTCCCAGCATCTACTGTCAGCAACCTCCTTCACTGCAAAAAAAAGTCCTATAAAGTGGCTCTCTTTTCATGGAGAGACCACCTGGGCTTTCAAAGGGGTGCTGGAGGAAACACCATGTACCTGCCTTCCTGCTCAGAGGGATCATAAGCATGGTGAGAGCACATCACCCCCTGGTGCAAGTGCTATGATCCCACCATACGAGCACACTTGATCCCAGTGGTCAAGTGGCCCCAGCTGGGGACCACCTATAATGGACCTACGTCCCCACCACTTTCTGGTAGCACCTTCCTTCCTGGCCTGGAGAAACCATATGATTTCTCTGCCGCCACTCCCCAGTATGTAAGTCAAAGAATGATAATGCTTTCTTCCATTCTTGGGCAGATTAATTATTTAATATTTGTAAATAACTTCAAAGATGAGAAATGCTAAATGTTATTATTACCTACATCAGTAAGCATGATGAGGGCTTTATCTTACCTTTATAAACTTCCCTGGGAACAACAAGGGAACATAATGAAAACTATCTCTGAATGCAAGAGGTAGGGAAGGTGCTCAGCTCGCTTACCAGTCCAACACATTCAAACCTGCTCAGGATTGGCACTTCAGCACTCAGAGTTACAACATCATCTCCAAAATAATGGGAATAATCAAAGATATCTGATGGCATTTGAAGTCTGTTCCTGTCTTTCGCTTGGCAAGCGTCAGGAGGACATTGCTGGACCACAGCAAGTGGTGGCATCCAATGCAAAGGCATTTCGACAGGGTAGGAGGGTGTGCTGCACAAAAGGTGGTACATAATAGAAAAGCAAGAAAATAAGGAGTGCTCCTTCATGCACTCCTCACCGTGTACCTTCTTCCTCCTCACCTGCACCCTCCACGTCAGCGCTCACCAAAAGGTCGGGGAAACCCCTCTTACGCGTTGGAAAGGATCTGTAAATATTCACATGGTCTTTGTCCTTTAATATCAGCACACTTATTTCTCCAGTTTGGCCTGCAACCTGTTCACATGTTAAACTACTTAGAAAGCATTTTCTTTTCACCGTAGGTCTCTGAAGTAAATATAAAAAATAAATATTTTATTAATTTTAATAGGCAGAGCCACAAGCACAGTTCTTCTGGAATACTTAGCAGAGTATTACACAAAAAAAAAATTTTTGTTAATTAGGCTTGAGGCTCCTGCAACTGCTGCCAGCCCACACCAAGCCTTCCCCACCTCTTTCCCAGCCTGAGGTGAAGTCATTGCCCTCCTTCGCTGCCCAGGTTTCCCCCTTTGGCCTCAGTTTTTCACTCATCAAATACTAAATAATCAGTCTTTACCTATTTCATCATGTTAGAGCTCACATTTATGAAGTGCTTCAGCTAAAGGTATTATTAAAAGCACACACGGGAGGATATCTCTGTGCACTCTGAGTTCACAGAAACACACTTCTTGCACAGGGTGACAACCAGCTATAAAGCCAAATCACAACTATTCTTATCACGGAAACTATATTAAAAAGAGACAAATTTAACCCACCATATATTTCTGGGCTCTAACAATCTAGCAAACTGCAAACATCCTTCCTTTAAATATTTCCCAGTGCCTTAAGCACGTTGTAATTACATTCACTCCTCCAGTCAGTTTTTCACAAGTATTTGGTGCCATCCTCTTCATGTTGTACTGAAGAAATAACTATTTTTCAGAGTGCCAAGTCCTTCCATGGTTCTCCAAGTTGACAAAGACGCAATCATCAACTTGGGCATTGAATTTAAAAAATTGCACCTGCCTGCTGTAGTAAATCCATGGCATGTTTTTGGATATGATAGATAATATTATTATAGGTAATATTTTTTATGATGATAGATAATATTTCCAAGGCAGAACCCCTGGCCAGAACAAGAAAAAGCTGTTTAGAAAAGCCAGTCCTGTTCAGGAGGTCAGCCATTTGGGATTACAGGTCACATGTAAATGGGAAAAACATCTCATCCTGGTGGGACCTCACATTTGGTACCACGTTGCCAGACCTCTCATCCTCCTAACAGGTTGCCAGCTAAGACAGAAGTCTTCTTCACTTGGAGGCTGGCCCTTGGACTGGGTATGAGCATCATCAGTATGAAATTGAAGTCCACTTCTGCACAGCCAGCAGGTCCCTGCTGCCCACTGGGGCAGGTCTTTGTGCTGCAGAAAGGAAGACAAGGGCAATGCTGCGGACGTGATTTTTGATCATCCTTGTTTAAATACGCTGCATGTCAAATCAAGGAAATTTGAAGCACGTTATAATTACAAAATACATCCCTGCTATATAATCACTATTGTTTTTTATAGTAGGTTGAGCTGGGATAGCTCTTGTGACGTGTAGTCCACAAAACTCCTACAGGATCATTTTATAACTAGATCAAGATCAAAGAAGATACAAACCCAAATGAAAAGGTAGAATGTATTAAGGAAAATGTATATCCTCCTCCTCTATATGTATGGATATTTTGATTTTCTTATTATTTATGTCTATGTATATACGGAAGGAAAAATATATACACGTGAGGCATCTAACTTTTGAGATAAGGACTCAATTTATAGTAAGTCTGGGCAATATTTACAAAGCGTCAGGGTAATGCTTACTCGAGTGATGAAACACAGAGTGGGCGTGGGGGAAAAAAGAGGGCATTTTAGAAAGTTAAATTGCTGTCCCTATGCCTGTGCACCAGACTCATGCTTGCTCCCAGCCATTGCCTGAGTGAGCTGTTCTTCAGTGTGAGTTGTCATTCCAGTACTAATAAAATGTGATGGTCTAATTGTATTAGCAATTTCCCATCATATTGTATTAATATGCATCATACGAGTATCCATTTTCACTAATGTGACATGAAAGGCAGTAATTTGATTACTTTTCCATATGATTACGGGGAGGGAGCTTGGCCTTCTGGATGGGCCATACTCTGGGCAGCCAGATCATTGAGGTCCTGGTCCTGCCTCTGTCCCCAACATGCTGCTTTGCCTTGAGGAGGTCACCTCATCTTTGGGTATATCAATGCCACAGCTGTTAAATACACAGTTTGGAAAGTTTTGGGGAATCTCGGGTAAAAGCAGATGTTAAGCATGGGAAGGATGGGATGCAGTGGTCTCCATCCATCCTAGTGTTTTCCTGTATTTTCATATTTTCCAAAACTCCTAACTACCACTTCCATTGAAATTAATGAGGCTTTCAATATAGCAAAGGTCCTATCTACAGCAGGTGCCTCAGCCCTGACAATCCATGTCAGTGATGCTCTCCCTGCTTATATGTTAAGCCTGTCCTCTATATGTTAATACTGTCCTCTTTTGTGGGCAAGCCTTTTAGAGCCATTCTGCTATCACATTCCTTCTGCTGTGGTCTTTAAAGAGGCAAATACAGATGCTTCTAACTCAGAAGTGGCTCATGTAATTACACGCTTTGAGGATGGTCATGTTATTCTGCAGATTTCACTACAGTCCAAAGCTCAGGGTTTCTTTTCTTGCAACCCTGTGCAAATACTATAGTACCAATGTGCCAGGGCTACAGCTGTAAAATGGGAATAATAATCTTTTTTTCTTTCCATGCTTTGCAATTTTTTGTAGCAGGGACTGTTTTATCATGGCTATTTACTGCCACTAAGGCAATCTTGACAGGTCCACAACATAAGCAAGCAAGCCAGCATCCTCTCTGTAGCAGCAGCCTTCAGAAAATATACACTACAAACTCATGTGCAGCCACTACTTCTTTTACTAATTAAAAAGCTGATGGCACTGGAAATACTTCTGCATGACCACTCACCAGAGCAGGTAAGGGAGGAGAGGCACCATGGTCCCAGGGTGGCTGTGCAGCCTCAAACTGGCAAGGAGATTGTTGATCTGGCAACCCACCCACTTCACAGCAAGGACTTCTGTTAAATCATGCAAGTTTGGATAGTCCCACAATGCTGATTTTCTTCTCTGCCCAGAAGGATCGTCAAAACTCATCCAGTATCTCCGTTTACTGTAGAACAATAAACCATGGGAGTGCACCATAAATCCTGGTAATGTGCTCAGAGGAAGGCAGCCACTCCGAGGTCAGAGTCAGAGCTTCTTGGGAATTTTCAGACAAAAGATTTTTCATCAGAAATTGCTGATTCACTGAAACTGAAGCTTTTCCATACAACAAACCAATCTCGCTGAAGCTTTCATTAGGGAAGATCTCCCTGGCCCCGAACAGAATTAATGACCACACGAAGACAGGCAGAAGCTTCCTCTGAAACAACCTGCAGCTTTTACCTGGACCACAAGGGACCAGTGTCAGCACCATCCTACGCATCCCATCGGCCCATGCACACCATGATAAGGCTGTCCCACCACCTCCCTGGTTGGAGCTGCTGTGCCTCCAAAAAGAAATTAAATACCCATTTATCCTGGGAGAGCAATGATCAACCAGAGATCTCCGTGAGGATGCAGGAGTGTGGGAGCACAGAGCCTTCCCTCGCAGCAGTGCTTTCCCCCACAAGGTATTTAATTGCTGATGTCATGGGGAACTGCCCCAATGGGGGAAAAAAGCTGACCCCTAACCCTAAATCTCACCCCCTCCACCTGTCCTTTTGCCACCTCTATCCCTCTGCCCCTCTCCAGACCTTTTGCTGCCACGCGCTACCTCCCGGGCACAAAGAATAACGACAGCGGAGACCCCGAAGACACAAGCTGGAGGGACGACCATAAATCCTCCTTGGTTCCAGATCCCTGGGGATGAAGCACACAACAGGAGGGGATCCAGGGCTCTGGCAGGCTAGATATATGAACCGGGGAGGGACAGAGTGGGGACCAACATATTTCTCTCCCTCCTTCGTCTTTCAAACTTAACCCAAACCAAAATTCCCTCCACGTTCAGAAAAATTCACTTCAAGCCCCTTTAATGGGGGATGAGTAACACTTGCACCTTGATGCAGCCTGGTAAGACAGCAGCACAGACAAGCGACCATTCCCTGGAGCAGCCCAGCTGAGTTTGGCCATGCCACTGTGCCACCACACCATGTCCCAGAGGGTATGGAAGGGGTTAACAGCCTGGCCTCCTGAAACAGCAGTGGTTATTTTTAATGTATCAGGGAAGGAATCTGGACCTCTGCTATTTTCAGTAGTTTCCCTCTTTAATTCTCAGCAGAAATGTTCCCAAAACTGAGCCACCTGGTCTCAAATACCTGCTCGCACATGTCCTGATGGACACATGTCCCCCACGCACAGTGCCCAGACCAGGGCTACAGGCCTCAGTTTCCCTCCATGGGCTATCCTTACTTCTTGTTTGTGGTTAAAAAGCAGAAACCTCCAAATGCCCCAGGATGTCCCTGCAGCACTGCTGGCATGCTCAGGCACAGAAAGTACTGCATGCCCCAGGAAACTGCCTCGTCACAGGAGATTTACAGCTTGATTTGCACTCCAGCATCCTGAGTGGGTGCTGGAAAAAATAGGCTTGGTGGTGGTAAAAGCGATCAGATGAATTCTGCAAATCTGCCTGAAGGACTGGGAGAAAACATGAATGAGGAAAGCAAGCAACAAGCTTCACCAGGCACGTTTGTATGAAGCCAAGTCCGTTTCCAGGTGATGCAAAGCCAACACCACAACACCCAAGTCAGCATCCAGATGGTTTCTGAGTGCTTGCCCACATCCAGAAACAGAACCAAGCACAGTAAGCTACTGTATCAATACAGAAACAACTCATTTTATTTAAAACAAATGTTTTCCCTGCCTTTTTCCTTTGAAAAATTCCAAGCCCCACCAGCAATGGGTGCACGAAGGTGGGTGCCCAGGCAGGGGTGGGCTTTAGCTCCAAGCACCTTTTCGTGCCCAAAGGAGAGGGAAAAGCAGTGGCAGAGCTGAGTGCCTCTTCTGGCTCCTGTTGGACTATCAGGTGCTTCTGTAATAAATCAAAATCAGTTATGGGAAATGTAAAATTATCATTTGGAAATCACTCTCTCTGAATAATTCAGTCATTGACTTTCACATCAAACAACCATTCCAGCCACCCACACACGCAGTTCAGTCTCCTGCTTAGTTTTAAACTCTCTTTAATTATCGGCATTAACCTATCGCATTACTATTTCATCCTTATTTCATGCCGGGGGAGGGGTCAGCAGTTTGATAAAGCACAACGAACTGGAAGACTTTGAGCTGTCCTTCTGCTCCTCCCGCCCAACTTCACAGGGCTGCCTCAGCCCCGGGTGAGAGCAAGGACACCCCAGCCACAAGCGCATCTCCAGCATCACTCAAAACCTTTTAATGGGGAGCAGCATACCTGTCCCCAACCTCATCAACGTGTCCCAGCACAGTGCAGCTTGGCAGGTGCCCATGCCTCCACGTATCCCCCAGCCCTAGATAAAGAGTTTCTCCAAAAAACACATGCCCTTCTTCATACCTGTGTGTCATCCCAGGATGCACAAGCATCCCCTTCTGTACTGTTTTTCAGGAAAGCCTTCATTAAGCAGCAAGCCAGACCAGCCTCACCTAATTGTCTTCTCTCAGGGTATTAATCACATCCAGTGAACAGGACCCCACCACATACTTGCCTTGATTAGGATCCCCCATCTAACTCCCCAAACAGGCCAGAATTTTAAAGAATGTATCCAGAGCAAAAGTTTATCCACTTTTGTTTTAAGTTCCTTGTTCTCTCTGCACTTTGACAACATGTTTAAGTTAGTTTCACATTTTATTTGTCTACTGAGCTCCCTAAGTTAGGGAAATTAGTATTGTGCGTGTGGTTTGATTTAATTAGTAATTGGGGAAATAGGTCTGGCATGTTTCATGGAGGCTTGGGGAAATTGTCAATTAGCATTGTGTTAATTGGTGTCTGCTGTCCTTGCTTTTTAGTTTTTAACCCCTTTTACCATGTTCCCACTTTCGGTATGTAAAAAATCTGGCTGCTTATTATTCTTTAAGTAAAGGATTAATTGCTTGAATTCCTGCCTGTGCTGGGTGTCCTTTTTCCCCTCACACAGTGGGATTTGCACATGTCCTCCGGGCACTGGTTTTGGAGACTGCAGTGGCGTTATCCCCCCGACCTGGTGTCACCCTTCCCGGGGCCAGGCAGGGGTCTCTCCCCCGCCACTAGTGCCAGCCTGCCCAGTCCAAAAACAACTTTTCCTCCTGGTGCTTACTTGCCTTTTCCTTCTCTCACCCATGCCATTAATCATTCACTCCAACAAGCCCCAAAATCCATTACCATTTACTAAGCAAAAATTTGGATAAAGGAAAGATGAGTGAAAAAGAGGGAGCTTGCCACAAAATTAAAAAAGTAAGCCTTGGTGCATCAGACATCAGCCAATGAAAGTCAAGGATACTCGCTTTAAAAGGTCACACTGCGCTCTTTAATTTGCCATACTGTATGTCCAGTGATAAACCAGAGGTTTGTATCTCTGCCTGGTGGGAATAATTAATTAATTGTTAATTGTTATTAACAACTGAGGTCCTGATCTTGCAGGCAGACATGCATACACTTAGCTTTAGAACACCCATGCACGCAAGGTTAAGACACTTGCAATTGCTTCTAGCAGCAACGCTTCCGGAGCCTGAGAGCATTTTAAACACACATATTTTCCCAGCCCACAAGGAGCATCCCGGCAAAGGAGCATCCTGGAAGACACCAAGATTTGTGAGGGCACAAGCCAGGACCAAACTCAAACCTTTCATTTCAGCACCTCAGCTGGAGCCTCCCCATCCATGCACAATTTTGTGTGTCCAGCCAGCACCGTTCTGTGCTCCAGTGCCCATCCAGGCAGCCAGCTGAAACCCACCACCCCAGGCTGGTCCCTCATACAACCACCTCCTTCGGTCTGGCTTTGGGGACAGCTGCCAGCAATGCCCAGGGAGGGATGCTCCCGAGCACCAGGGAGGCTGTTTATGCACAAGCTTGGCAGGGAGCCAGGCAGGGTGAGTGGGTTTAGGAATTATTCAGAGCGCAATTAAAACACATCTTTCCAAGCAGAGGCGTTTGTATGGAAAACTGCAGAGTAAAACTCCTCTTGGAGTGGTCTTGGACTTGGTCCCCAGTTCAGAAGGGAGGGCCATGCAGGAGCTGGTGTGGGATTACCAGGTTAAATTATCTCAACTGACTCAAAATCCACCAGGCATTTCCACAGCTGAGGCAGAAGGAGCACAGTCTTAGACTTCACATTCTTTTTCCAGTGATTTCCAGACAGCCCTGCCCCTGCCCTCAGATGGGGTTGTGGTTTGCCTTCACAAAGGACCTCTTTGCTTATTGTCCTTAAAAAAAAACCATAGGCTTTTGTCATACCAGGAGAAGCCAGGAGAAACTGAGGCTGATGATATTCAGGGATTATGTGCATAGAGGAAGGTACAGCAAATGCCAACCTAAATCTAAGCCAGATGCCAGAGCAAATCAGAAAGAAAATGCTTAGAACTATGTTTCACTCCAGGGTGTGCTGCCAAAGCCACCAAGAGGCATGGCACACCATGATGGACTGCACTTGGGACAAGCAAGAATGATGGTTCATTATAGACAACTGGAAGTATGAGCAGCTCATACTTCACCCCCTTAGAAATGGGAAATAAAGACCACACTCTCCTCCTCCCCTTGATGGGGTCCCAGTCCTTGCTCTGACAGGGTAAGTACCAGGGAACCAGCAGGCATGGAGAAGGTGATGTAATCTTGGAGCAGGTAGTTGGGATCTGGTGATACCCACACCAACGGGTGCAGCAAAAGATGATTGAGTCCTGCAAGGTGTGGTCAACCAGCAAACCAGACCCTCAACCCCAAGAAAAAAAAACTCTGCAGAAATAGGGCATCTCTCAATCAGCAGCAAAAGATGCTGATGTTTCTAGGGAGCTCTGCTGCCAGCCAGAGCGATCCACCTGAGGGGCGTAATACAGGAGTAGAAGGCATCAGCTCCATATTTGAGGGGGTAAATGCAACCAACCTGTGAGAAGGTTAAATTATATTTGCATAGAATTAGAAAGTAATAATTAAAGTAGTGAATCATCTGAAAGGCACGATACTAATACCATCTTCACAATAATTATCTCACCAGAATTTCAGAGACTGAATTATTTTCTATTGGATTTACAATTAATTTCATAAAAATAACAAATCCTCCCTAAGAGAGACTATAGTACTATAATGATAGCACTTGAAAGTGCCATTCAGTCATTAATCAGATGATCTTCACAACACTACTGTAAGGTAGGGAAGCATCGTCTCCATTTGGGAAGTGTCTAGACAATAGAGTCAAGCCTTACTTTCAACCAAGGCTGAGCAAACTTTTCCCAGTTATCTGACAGAGTTATTAATCACCTGGACTACCCAGGACACACACATTTTATCCAGTGTCTTGTTTAAGACCATATCAGGTCCTTGGCAAAGCATGAATGAAAGCTCATGTGAGAGTCTTGGCCACCTTCAGGTGCATCTACCATAACATCTCCATCCCAGCACAGCTACTGTCAGCTGTCCATCTCTGACAGTGACTTGGGGAAACAGGCCTTACTCAGAAATAGAGGGTCAGGAAGAAACAGCACCTCATGGGGAAGGGAGGATGAACCCCAGCTTGTTACAGGCTTCTCTCAATCAGATCTTCAAACAAAAGGGGAGTCTTTCTTTCTACTGTCTCAGAATAATGTCTCCCAAATTAAAGGATCCACCTCCAAGCCAGCATAAGGGGCTGTGGCTCTTAGGGGGAATCTCTGGTGATACCTGTAATGTCCTGCACACACCCAAAGCCTTACCCCTTCAGTTATTCTTGGGTAGTGGCAGGGGTTTAGAAAGCCAAGCTGTTGGAGGGTATCACGGATGTGCTCAGATATGTATTAATTAGAATTCCTGCACAGTATTCTTCTGTTAATTATAGCTTAATTTGATTGCTTAATAGCTCTGGTTTTCGTAATGTTTAGCACCTGTTGTAAATTGCACAAGATAAATCGTCTTCTACCATCTACTCTGTCTACTCCTAAAATTTTGCATTTCCCATTCAGGTCCCTGCTTTGGATTTGAGCTGTCGGCTTTTCTCATCTTTGGCCTTTTCACGAAGGAAATCTTTTCTTCTCTCTTTTTTTTTTTTTTTTTAAGTGGGCTATTTAACCAATGAAGTGGGTTTCAGTTAAATACTTTCTTAAAAGCTACCATTTTAAAAAAGAATAACAGGTAGAGGAATATCTGCATACCATAAAGTGTGCAAATGTTGACCCATGGTATTATGCAGACTTTCACTTGTGGGTCATCTTTCTTCATCATTGTTGTTTCCTTCTCCCTTTCCAAGGCGAGGCAGGGGGGAGGGGTTCATCCTTCTCTTACAGGATTATTAGACAGAAGTGGAGGCCCTGCATCATTAATTGATTTCTTCCATACATTGTACTATGATACAATTTTTCAAGGCTGTGCATAATTGTGTTCCCTGTGCCACTGCTCTATGTTCTGTCCTTGTCATATTGTCATTGAAGGCTGATTCCACCCTCTGTAATTGGAGATGTTCTACTTTTGGACAAAGGTGTGGGGGCAGCTCAGGGGAACAGCGCTGACATTTACTTCATCAATTTATTTTTATTGTTCCTACATTTATTGCAGCTATAACAGCCCTTTAATAGTTATATCTCCTCCCTGTAGGGTATTCTGGTATTTGAAATTTTTTTAACTCATTTGTTCTCATAGATAACAGTAAAGTGCATTTCACGCTAACCTTTAGGTTTCAATCTTCTCTCTTTCTTTGGCTCCGAAGCAGTTGCAGCTTTAAACTTTTACTGCATTGTCAGACTAAAGGCCACCACCACCGAGTCCATTCTAGCACTGGAGTAACCACAAATTAGTGGTCCTGAAAATTTCAGGGAGGCAAGTCCTAATCCCAGAGTGCAGCTATTATCATAATTCAAAATTGGCCGCCCTTTCAATGGAGGGGGAGAAAAATACAGTAAATAATAGCATTGAGTCTCCTTTTACAGTCTTCGGTCAAATGAGGGGTGATAATTTCATCTTTACGACTGACCAAGTAACTGACTCCACCACCTCCAAGCTCTTGCCCCTCGGTACTTGCAGAGGCAGTAAATGAGCTCAATGTTTAGACAAAACCATGCCTCCATCCACAGGTTGTTCCCTTCCCAGGCAGCCCTTTTTCTCTCTCTACAGTTTTATCACAGTTGCTGCTCAATCTGCAACTTAATAACACCACAGAAGAGAAATGATTTTTAATAATTAACAAGCAGGTGGATTTCAGCAAGTAATTTTCACTATTCAGAGATACCCATCCCTAAACTTTCAAATATGAGCTCTCCAACAAATGCTCTCAGTCACAAGTGGGACCTGACTCTGGGCACCAGTTTCCCAGCTCAGGGTCCCATAGCATTGCCCAGAACCAGCCAACACCTACAGCAGCCAAGGACAAGTGGTGCCAGCAGGTTGCCTCTGACACAAAAGATCTTCAAACACCAACAAAAATCCCACTGCTACACAGGTTTTGCTCCACTGACACAGAGAAGAGTGTTGCAGAAACAAGAATAAACCTGCACAAGCCATGAGGCCCATGTAGGCAAGGGACTTTCCCACACACGATCATGTGTAAGCACCTGGTCTAGAAGGATGTGCATCCAGGAAGTGAGTGCACTTTTCCTGCAAACACTGAAACAAAATCTATGCTGCCAGCATAGGAAAAGCCAGTTGTTTGTCCTTTTTTTAATGGCAGCTCTTAGCAAAACCGTTTCTATCCCCACCTCCCCGACTTCACCCTGTTGCTGCACAGAGATGCTCTTTTTCCTCAAAGCCTCTTCTCTTAAATGCACCGCCAAGGAACAACTTAATTAGAGCAAATGGAGACATTCAGAGCAAGAACAAATAGGCCAGGGAGATAAACCAGAAATGAGACAATAAAGGATAAAGAATGAGGACTTAAACCAGTGAAAAAGCCCATGCTTTTCACTGTATGACTTTCTACCAAATGTACCCAAAGTTCCCTTTAAGCAACGTATTGTGCATTTTGTGGAATATCTCCCCAAAACTGCACCTGCTTGTAAGGCAGCAGGTATCTGGATATTTTAGTGTGGTAGTACTAGTAGTGCTTTCTAGAGCATTAATAGTGTGAAAGCCCAAAGGATTGTCCCTGGATCTGCCTTTCTGTGAAGTGTCTGATCCTGCTATCCCCTCCCTAGGGCTGTGCACCATAGCAGTGTCAGTACATGGGACCTGAGGAGATAGCCAGCACCTGGGTCATGAGTTACTTTCAAAAGACTTTGCAGGAATCCCAACAAGTTGCTTACTCAGAAAATTTGAGCAGACGTGCCTGGTCAAAACCAGTGACGCTGCTATCCCAGTTACACCCACTGAAATCAGGAGTCATTCTTCTGAACTCAGTGACATTATTGCACCAGGGCAAAATTGGTGGGAATTAATTTTTTTTAAAAGTCATCAGGATTTATTGCCTCCCTGACATGGATAAACACTCACCCAACAACGCCCACCAGGGGCAACAGAATTAATTACCTGGGTCAGCGTTCAACCCTGGAATAACCTAAGAACACAACTCTCAGCTCTCCAGCGCTAATTTTTCAAAGCAGTCTTAGCCTGATCTCTAACTCTTTACACCCTCATCGTGCATGCACCAAGTTGGGTTCAGGCACCCATATGTGAGGCATTGCAGCCCAGACCCATTGCGCTTCTCTAGGGTGAAGGCACCCTACCACTCCTGCCAGTCCTGATAATGTAATCCATGTGTTTGAGAGACTGGTATTTTTCCTTTTAGCAAAGCAAAAATACTCCTACAGAAGAAAAATTTTAAAATAAATATTCAAATCTTCAGCCCCAGCCACCTCCTGTATTTAAATTTTGAGACAAGCTTTCAGCCATACACGAAGGTATGGTGCATACACAAAGAAATGGTGCAGTGCTCTCCTCGATGGGCCATTACTTGCATTAACAGGACAAAGAGCTTCTCTCACTATGATTAAAAATAACCAAGGCTGATAGGAACAAGTGTAATTTAAAGCACAGTTTCAGTGTTATTAGTGAAAGCAATATTTATGTATTTGCTTCTCAGGAACCTTTGTGACACTTACTTACAAAATAAACATGAGGGAGTGGGGAAGAGGAAGGAAAGAGCTTGGAGAGAGATTTACTCAATTTTTTAGACTTTGTGTATTCTGAATACTTCCAGGAAGTCATAAACAAACCAACTTCATGTGAAAAGAGACGGAGATTTTCCAAAAGCTTCTGAGAAACAGGAAAAAAAAAATCTACTAAATTGCTTTTGTTGCAAAAGTTTGTATTTTCAATTAAATCACAGCAAGCTTTCAAATATTTGAGAATTAGCACACTTTGATTTTGTTGATTATGTGCTTGCACTAAACCTCTAGGTTTTGGGTTTTTTTTTTAAACAACTGATTATTTTCTGAATTGAGGCAAATGCTACTGCATACTCGAGCAAAGCAACTATTTGACTGTAATATGCAGGCGCCAGAGGCTGCAGGGTCTCACAGTCATTCGCTGCAGAAAGTGACATGGAGTGGGGGTATGTTTGCATCACGGTTCATTTGCTCCACACACTCGGTGCACCGTGTACACGCTGCCCCTTCGCCAACACAACTCACAGGCAATCCCCTCATTCAAAAATTAAGCCAAAACCCCTTTTGTCCAGCCTCTGGGGAGCAACCCTGACCCCAGGATTGACTCTAATCCATGCGATTAAGGCAGGGAACAAACTCTCCTGCTGCTCCTGAAAGCTGTCCCCAAAAGAAGCAGCACTCATTGTAAATCCAACAACAATGCGGGATGTCTTCAAAGACTGCTGAGCGGTCACACGCAAAGGAAAAATAATCATCCAAGTGTATGTGCCCATGCCCCCTGGCACCCTCCGCCCCGGCGGGACCATGTGGCCTGGCTTTCCAGGCAAACCCACGGTGCAAAGCCAGCTGCGATGCAATGCCGTAGCCCTGTGGTTTCTTAATTAATCCTTGATCTCAGATACATCATGCCCCTGCCACTTGCAATCCCTTTAATCCGTCATTCACAAATAACAATGTTAGGGGCAATATTAGCCCAAACAGTCCATTATAATATTTGAGCATCCATCATTTGTATCAGGAATAATGTGGCCAGCAGGACTAAGGAAGTGATCGTCCCCCTGTACTCAGCACTGGTGAGGCCGCACCTCGAATGCTGTGTTCAGGTTTGGGCCTCTCACTACAAGACAGACACTGAGGCACTGGAGTGCGTCCAAAGGGCAAAGCAGCTGGTGAAGGGTCTAGAGCACAAGTCTTATGAGGAGCAACTGAGAGAGCTGGGGTGGTTTAGCTTGGAGAAAAGGAGGCTGAGGGGAGACCTTATCGCTCTCTACAACTACCTGAAAGGAGGTTGTAGAGAGGTGGGGGTCGGACTCTTCTCCTAAGTAGCAAGAGGAAACTGCCTCAAGTTGTGCCAGGGGAGGATGAGGCTGGATACTAGGAAAAATTTCTTCACCCAAAATGGTTGTTAAGCACTGGAACAGGTTGCCCAGGGAAGGGTCTGAGTTACCATCCCTGGAGGTATTTAAAAAACATGTAGATGTGGTGCTTGAAGACATGGGTTAGTGGTGGACTTGGCAGTGCTGGGTTAATGTTGGACCTGATGGTCTGAAAGGTCTTTGCAACCTAAACAATTCTATGATTCTATGTCCTTGTCCTGAAATGGGAACATCATCACAAAAATCACAGTCACCTGGTCTCTGCTGGCCCAGGTTTTTATACCAAATTGCTGGATGTGGCCACATATGCATCAAAAAGTGAAGATGTCACACAAAGTAGGGGTGCAGGGATGTAACTCATGCTTCAGTTTAACTAGGACAAGAGGAAAGTTGAGCCTTGGAGCTGTATCTGCAGGCCAGCTAAGCACTCCCAGGACACTGATCATTCCCACCTCTGAGCAGACCAGTCCAGTCAAAATGAAAAATCAATACCCAAAAAACAGAGTCAAGGGCTTTTCCCCATTAATTATCTTTTTTTTTTTAGCACTCCAGGACCATTGCACCCAGAGGATCAAAGGCAAGAGTCCCGAACCACCCCAAGCTTTGATGTTCTTCAGGTGCTCTGCTTCAACCAGAGCAAGAATATTTAACAGGAGGGACATCAGTTTTATACATATAAAAACTGATAGATTGATTCAAACATCAGGAATAAAGTTTTAACCTTGGAGCTCCCTCTGGGGTATGTTTTTTGGGTGGGTTTTTTGTCTGTTTGTTTTAACTCTTACAGTTCCCATTTCTCGCTGTACTCCACACTCAGTAGAACCACAAAGATTTGCCTCCCACAAAAAAAAAAAAGGTTTTGTTTCAGTTTTTGGGGGTTGTTTTTTGTTTGTTTTAAATACACCGCAGCCTCTGTTTCTCCCAAACATCCCTGTTTGCTGAGAAAGGTGGCAGAACTCAGTTAGCTGAAGAAGAAAGTGAAAGCAAAGGTCACAGTCTGTAATAAGGGAAAATGGCAATTATAACCATATTGAATTTGCTCTGTTACCCTACGTTTAAGGCTATGTCATAGTTCCCATTAAGATCCTCCCAGTATTTTGATTCCAAAGGATTTAAAATTAAACCACACACACAAAAAATGCTGTCATTCTACATTTGCCCTCTGCTCACAGATAGAAGCGTGAAAGCAGTCCTAAAACTGACACCAATTTTGAGCTTTTATTAATTATTTGTAGGAGACCTGAAAAGCAACACCAGAAGTTGAAGCAAGACAAATTTGTATCAGGTCAAATGCTGATCAGCTTTTCTAAAAATGAAATTTTCCAAACTGATAGAGTTTAATGCCAAGGCTTTCTTGAATAGACTGAAAGCAATGGTTGATTTAAAGCTACATGTATGGCACCAAGATACTTTGATGCTTGACTGACCCAAAGCTTAGCACCTTGAAGGGGCAGCACTTATGCCCTCCAAACATTAATTTCTATTTAGCAGTATTCACTGGGGAGGCATTAGATACTTCTGAGCTTGTATCTCCCTTCCTTAAGTCAACCCCACCACCACTTCGTTTGAGATGACATTTTCCTTGAGACCAAATTTCTCCACAGTGTAACTTCTACCAAAGCCAGTTGTACCAAGGAAAAATTAGCCTTTTGGTTAAAATCAAACACATTTCTGCAGTTTGGGACATTTCTGCTTCTAAGTTTTTTTTCTTATTGCTACTTCCTGTTTCCCTATTTCGTGGGTTAACATTAGTTGGTTTTGACTTTGCAGACTTTGTTCCCCCTATCTTTTCAACTTAGTTTCCTGTTTATCAGAAATTATGCTCAATTTTACTTTTGCTAATGAAAACAAAAAACTTCCTGATTTGTTCACCTGTAGAAACAACTATTGCAAATGTTACTGTCCCACCATGCAGCAGCATTGTGAAGCTTAATTAACGCTTGTGCAGTACTTTGAAGATGGTACACCCCACAATTACTTTGTGGTTTGGGTTTTTTTAAATTTTTCAACTTTTAGGTCTTGTTGTAACATTATTGTTCAGAATGGTACTTGGCAGCATATGGCAGCTTAAGCTTTCACAGCACCTACCAACCCAGGCTGGCAGAGATGATGCTGTGGATTAGCACACAGTCCCTATTTCTGCAGGTTAGTTCCTCATCCCCTCCAATGTGTTCCCACCAGATCCGCTTTCTTGGAGAACTGAACCACTAGAGTAAAACTTGCAGAGGTCACTCCAAGCATGGACCATACCCCTCATGCACACAGGGACAAAAAGCTCATCAGCAAAGTGGGATTTGGGAGTTATCCCTAATGGTGACAACTCTGCTGAATTTCCCTGTGGAGGAGTTGGAGCCACTGCAGCACAGATTTGAAGCACATACTGTTTAGGAACATCTTAAACTCATCTTTCCCTTTTGCTATGCATTGCTTTGTGTTTTTTTAATTTATAATTTATTAAAAATGTCACTTGACATGGCCCTTGCTATACCTAGCTGGAACCTCCTCTAAAGTACTTCCCAGTAGGCTCTGTATAACTCCCCTTTGATTACCACGCACTTAGTTTGTTCAGCTGATGGCCTTTCTTCTCCAAGTTCCTCATTGTGTCTCTTGCCTCCGATGCAGTTCTTAAGAATTTAAATGAGCCGTTTTATTTCTTTCTACAAGCAAAGATCAACAAACCCAGCCCCACCCTTCTGCTTTCACTTTTAGTGTGCCTAATAAAAGTAGTGTGAGGGTTGTGTGTTGGTTTGTTGTTTTTTCTTTTCTGGGGGTCATGGCTAATGGAGAATTTTATGTTGTTTCTGACATTGTTTGTGGTGCCTCCCACTGGACTACATGCTCCTGAGGATTGAAAGACGGTGGCATAAATGTCAGGGAAATGCCTCTGCTGTGTCAGGTCTAATTAGACATTTGTACTTGTGGGACAAACACCTTCCTCATAAAATTCAAAGCTCAGCCCCTCTTAGCACATGCTCAGAGAGACTAGCAAGAAGGCATCATAAAATGCACACAGACCTATTCAAATCCAATGCAACTTTTTTCCAGCATTTTAGTTCAGCCCCACAACATCTCCATCCCCACTCCTGTCCCGAGAGACTTCCAACACATGAAATAAGGATGCCTTGCCTTTGCTGTGCCTTACCTAATTGATTTCCAGAAATAGAGAAAATCCTCAGCTTAAAGCTCAAAACACCAAATTAAAATACAATGGACAGAGCTAGTCCATTAACATCTGTGCCTGGAGGCCCCAGTTTTGGGGCACAGCACAGGGTGGTTCCCATCTTGCCATGCTGCACAGACACACCAGCTACTTGTTGAACAGCCATTCCTATGGAGGATGCTCCTGCAGATGGGGATCTTGGGGCTCACCATTGGATGCACCTTTGCCACCTTTTCTTCTCCGCTGATGTTCTCCCCTTAACATAGAAGTTTCCCTCCACATTCCAGGTTGAGGTGGACACAGGCAGCCCAAGAATAAAGTAGCAGTTACCTCTCTCAATCTCATCTCTAGTGCAGTTATAGACTTTGCAGGCTCATCCTAGGTCTTCTTACAGCACTATGCGACTCTGATGTGTCTGATGCCAACAAGAATTTAAACAGACTGCAGATAGATCAGCTACCCAAGATGTCACATGGATCTGAAGCCAGCAGGTGAGAGTTGAGACATCTCTCCCAAGCACCGCAGCCATCTCTGCTGCTAGAGCAGGTTTATGGCAAACCATGGAGTCCATTCTATGGACAAGTGGGTCCCTGCAAGGGAGATCCCACACATCGCCCAGGGAGTCTCACCAGGGTGCACAACTACTCTACAGTATGAGCTTTGCTGAGTACCTCCTGCTATAATCTAACTGCTCTGGCCGCCGCTGTGCAAACATCTAATATTCTAAAGGACAAAAGAGGGGAGAGGCATGCATACACTTGTTCACACGTGTCTGTATGTGCACATGCATACATAGAAGAAATAGGGTTGTGAGCTTTAAAAATTAACTAAAAAATAGTCTCATCTTGTTTAAGTTTCAACTTTCCTCCTTTGTCCACCCAAATCTGAGAGAGCAGCTCCCTCTGTGGGTTTTCCTTCTCAGCTGTTTGTTTGCTGGCTGAGGGTGTATCTAGGGAAGCAGAGGGGGCACCTGCCTGACAATGGGGATCACTCATCACTGCTCCCTCGCAAGGCAGAGAGGAGCTGAAGACCACCACCACCACCACTCAAGCTCAAAAATGTTTGTGTTCCCCTGTCTCTCAGTTGAGGATAAAATCCAAGAAACCTCTGTACTTTCTGGATCCTTATTTGTACAGGTCATTTATTCAGCAGCACCCAAATGCTCACATGAGTGAGAGACTCCACTACCTGTGTGAATAAGCCTCCATTCTGTTAACAAGCATGAACGAGGCACTGCAGAGTTAGACCATTGCTGAGCAAATGGAAATTAATGGTAAAATGAACTGTGATGCAGCAGCAGAATCACTGCACTTCCTGCTGCACGTATGTTTGTACACCAACAGGACTCTTGCTTGGAAGAAATCAGGACTTAGTGAAATAACTTACTACTCAGGTGATTACATGCAGCAGTGCAGTATCATTCTACCATGCTACGATGAGTAGATGAATAAAAGTCAAACATACATGTTCCATAAACCTTACCACCATGAAAAGCCTGCCTTGGGGGTGGGAAATCATGTTCTGACCTTTAGGTCAGATTAAAATGGTCAAAGGCCACAGTCCATTCCTTAGAAGAATGACTTCTGAGGACATGGGAGAGGAAAGCAAGCGTGTCTCTGCTCTCAGCGCCATCAACAGGTCTACACTCCAGGTGCCATCTTAGGAAGCAGCTACCTGACACCCCAGCCACATGATCGCTAGAGAAGTCCTGTGTATAAAGGATCCCATGTCACCTTTCATAAGAGATGTGGTCTTAATCCTGGCATCCTGGCCGGATTCCCATGTAATTACATGCCACCCACATAAGATGTCCTCTGCTGTTCTGACTGCATCTACCACTCTTTGCTTCCCAGCCAAGAGAATGCATCTTGCACCCTCCATCTGAAATCCCAAATCAGTTTCCTTCACCCTACTGCTGCAGGGGAGCTTGCACCCAAACATGGGCTTTGCAATCCCCCTCTACCACTCCAGCAGACCCAGAGTCCCAAACCTGGCAGGGCAGCAGTATTGCATGCTGTTGGGCAGGCACCACTTTGCAGCTGTATTTCTGCAACAGGCAAAGACATTACTGTTCCTAGGTTGCACAAGATGCTTTAGGATCCTTAGAAATGAGCACCAGGGATTAAAATGTAAATCTGTTCATACGCTGCCCATTAAAATCTGGCATCTATGATAAGGAAAAGCAGAGAAGCCCTCCACAGGGCCAAAACCTGCTCTGCTTTTAAACTTCACGGCATGGGGGAAGATTGTATATCCAAAGACCAAGGACCAGGATCACTTCTGTACTTTGGAATATTTAACCAAAATCCAAGCTTTCCTTTCCTGCCCCCAGTACGTTGAATTACCAGGCTCCAGCCACCCCAATCCCACAATAGTCCAAGTGTTTCCAACTTCCCCTCTTCTCCCTGATTTTGGCTGATAACACAGATGCTTGCAGGTTATTCTAAATCCATGCCACAAAGTACGTGTGTATCAAGGGAGGGGCTGGTATGATATTCCCAGCCTAACACAGGAGGATATACATCCACAGCTCCCCGATGACTGAGATGAGAACATGCCCTGGGGGAGTTTGCAATGGATATGAGCAATACTGAGACAAAAAGGTGCAGTTGTGGGAGGGTGCTTCACACTGAGGAGAGCTGTCAAAAATGGATATGAGTATTAAAATGACAATCTTATTAGCCCATCCACCCCAAAAGGAAAGGGCTTCCCACGTCCCTCATTTTGAGCCTGCGCCACCAGGTCCAGATGAGCTCCCACATTTGGGAGGGAGTTTGGGGTGGTTTGGTTTTTTTTTTAAACAGAACTAAAAATGTTTTCAAGACTGCCTTTAATGAACCAAAAACATTAATTTGAAAGTCTGCTCTGTGGAAAGAGTGAGGCTGGTGAAGGGAAGGAAGTGACACAGGGTTTGCTGACCAGCAGGAGGCTGGTTTCAATCCCCCCATGGAGAAATGGAGACAAGGAGCTTGCCAGAAACCCAGAGCCAGGGAGGGAGTTTAAATTACAAGTGACACAGTTTTCCCCCAAAACTCTTATTTACAGGCTGAGATACCACCCATACATGTCCTTCATGTTAGTCTGAATGCTTTCAGCAACCCAGAAAAGATGCTCAGCAGTGACTGTCTGCATCACCATGGCCATCAGGTGGTCCTTCACATGGAGGTGGGCAGCAGCTGCGTTGTGTGCATCAGGATCAAGGATGAGAGGGAGCAATGCACGGTACTAATTCAAAGAAATGTCATTGTAGGAATCAATCCCCATAACCAAAATTTGACTCTTTTCTGCAGTCCTGACCTGGCACACAGGAGCTTTCCATCCCCTGGCCCACCAAAGACAAGAAAAAAGAAAGGGCGGGGGGGGAAGGCCATTTTTCTAACTGAAGGAAAAGCCATGCCAAGTCCTACAAGTACTGCCTGGCCAGGTGCCAAGAAATGTGTAAATTTTCGTGAGCTTGGGCTATTTTGCCAGAAGTCTGCGATGTGTCTGGACACGACCGGTTCCCCTTTGTCAGCCCCAGCCTGACCAACCAGGAAGTTTGGGGTGGGGGGCGAAGAGAGAGACAGACAGACACTTCCCCCCCCTGCCCCCCCGGGTAACACAATGACTCTCCTGTAATACCTTTCATTTCTCTACCAACAGCCGCAATGGTCCCACATTTCAGGGTGAGAGGGGAGGGGTAAGACGGCCCTTTAATTCTTCAAAAACAAATTTTTTTTCATTCTCATGTTTGCTGATAACCTCACAACCGCCCTTCTAGCTTTGCAGTGGTTATTAGCTTGGCTTGTTTCTATAAATACCAGCATTAACTCCTTGTATTCCCCTGAGGACCAAGTTGGGAAGAAAAGGGGCATTTGTGCAACTTCTTTTAAAAAAAAAACAATAAGGGGGGGGGGGGGGGGGGAACAGACTGAGTTTCATGTAACACACAGTTAATTGATTTACCCAGACTTCTAAGTGAGGCACTGGAGGTATCAAAACTCCCCCCAGCCAGCATGCCCTTCCCTCCTAGCTTGGGGCTGGTGGGGCAGGACGTGCATTTAAATGTATTTGGGAAACACAGATTTCACTGGGCTGTGACAGAGGAGACTGGACACTGCTTGCAAAGAGCACAGATCTGCTGCCATAGCAAGGAAAGGAGGATAGTGGAAGGCCAACAAGGGGGCATGGAGAGGAAGGAGCAGTGCCTGCTCATGCCCTCCGCTCTGCTCCACTGTCCCCCCTTGTCTCACCAGCATCTTTCACAGCACGTGTAACGTTCAAGTCCACTTCACAGATGGAGGACACACCTGCAGAGGCGGTCAAGTGTGGACAGGGGGAAGTTTAAGACTGAAAATGCTGCTGTTTCTCACCCCGCAGACTTTTAGCTATCGCCTCGGTGAGACAGCCAACTACCAAGGTCCATGAAGCCTGAGCAGAAAGCGTGAGATGCTCTGATCAGTGTACAAATCAGATCTTCAGCCAGGTGGTAACGGGTGAAAACCAGAAAGTTTCGATCCTCGGCACCCATGACTGATGTTACGAGGATGAAGAAAGCTCCCCTTCCTGGGGGGTCAATTCATCCTGGCTCTGAGCCAGTCCAGCATGAAACCCCAAGTCTCTAGATCCTCCCCAAGAAAAAAAAAAAATCCTTGTTAAGAGTGCTCAACTTTATCCTAGTTGTTTAGTTGCAACAATTTTGAGGCTTAAAAAAATAGAAGTCTGTACTTATTTAGGTAGCAATGTAGCTTCCCCACCAACCAACAGATGTCTTTATCTAGATCAAAAAGGAAAGCAAAGCAGACTCAGGAAAGACACTCACTGTGTGGCTCATGTTTAACCAAGTAAATTGATATCCAAGAACTTTTTGTGTGTATTTATACAGACACACACACACAGAGGAGGCTTTCTAGATATGCCAGTGGTTCAGGAAGCATGTTCAAGACAGGCCAAAGGATGCAGAAGAAGAAAGATGTCTGGGTGAACATATGAAAAGACAATAATGGTACTGGTAAAGACTATTCTGAAATCTTTAAAAATGTGGCCCCACTTGAGCAAGGCAGAGCATTCAAGGGACTTCAGTGGTACTATTGGCATTGCAACATATATCCAAATATTCATAGGGGTGAGATGCCCTTGAGAAAGTTCTCAAGTGAAAAGGGTACAAATTGCTTATTTTTTAGTATCAAGTATGCTTGTTACCTCTTTCCACCAGCCCTCCCTTAGTGAATATATTCAGTTTAGTCAGAGAAATTAGACTTCCATATCCATTAAAACCATCCTTCTCTTACCTGCTTGTGCCACCTCAGTTCAGCAGCCTATGGAGACCCTTCTCTGCATCAGAGGCTTTTTCACCTCTTGCAAATTCCCGCAATTTCCCACAGGAAAACTGTGTTTATTCCACTTACCCAAATATTGCTTCATTTACTAAAGCTGGAAAGAAGTGAGATTACCCCAAAATTATCCTGGCTAAGAGCATGCAAGGTGACAGATGCAGAAAACATGGGACAGCAGTTTCCAGTTACAGTGGCTGTAACGAGGCCATCTCATGGCACCAACCCAGCCATTACCCCTCCAACCAGGATACCGCCAGGCTTTGCAACGAGAGGACAGAATCTGCTCTTCAATGGCTGCATAAAGCCTCAGGTAGACACAAAGGCCTAGTTTTAAACAAGAATTAAAGCATTTGCACATATGCTTCCACAGGTGAGACCTGAGAGATTTGCTGATACGCTTGGATGTATGGCTCAAACAATGCTGCTAGTTTTAGAAAGTAGAGAAGAGGCTGGATTAGGGAATTAAAGCAAGCTTGTAAAAATATGATTTCTGAAGCAGCATCTCTTAACATAACCTACCCTGCCAGACACAGCTCGGTCCCACCCAAATCGCTCACCGCTAGGGTAAAAGACCTCAGAAACGGCTGGGTACACCAGCACACACTCAACCTGATGGTACGTCCAACAGAACCAACTCCACAGACAACCACAGAGAACCAAAGAGCCTTTCAGCCAACATGTCTTGCCTTACGTGGCTGCAGGAAGCATGTTGGTCTTCACTGCTACCCCAGCGGAGGGAGGCAATATCTTTTGCTTTTCAAAGCACCAAGACTTTGTTTTCCCTTGGAGTTCTTGGTTTACATTGACAGAGTAACAAGCACTTAAACCAAGTCATATCAACTGGAGAAGGCATCCACTAGGTCTTATGAGATCCATCATTTATTTGCCTCAACCTCCACATGTTCTTCTTATGCAAATAGATTTTCTAACCTGTGGTGTACTCCCTTTGCGTTTCATCATGTCCCACCACAAGTGAATCCTGTTATGCACACAGGGGCTCAAGCACAAGAGAATTAAGGTGTATCACAGAAGAGACAAGTCCCTCACAAAGAAGAGAGAAAATAAGGCTGAAGTCGAAAATTTCCAGACTTTGCTGTCAGATATTCTTTTAACCCAAAAAGCCAATTATTTTCACGTAAAATTTTAATTAAACCCATTCTTCCTCACTTTTGGAAATATTTTCCCTAAAGAAGGAGGGGAGAGGGGGGAAATTTATCCCAACTCTAGCAACACGTGCTGTCTGCCCACAGCCAGCCTTTCTGGTTGCTTCCTTAGGCTGGTCTGAATCAAAGCTACCATTCATCCATGAGCCACTCCCGCACAAGACCTGGGCACACAGATCCACCATATACTCGTCGGAAAGGACATAAAAATAAAGCAGATGCTATTAGCATTCAGAGCACACATCCACTTGCTAACCCCCCTTTCATAGCCTTGTGTATGCCTTGAATCAGAGGGCTAACAAGACAGAATGCTATGAATAAACTCTGTATGAATAAAGTATGAATTCTCTGTATGAATAAGATCTTGGAGTAAGTGTTCAAAAACCCAGTGCCACCCCGAAGCCTCCCAACAGAGAGAAGAATAAAGGCAGAACAAGAGTGGTCCAGCAGTGCATCAGCCACAGCTTGCAGTCCCTCCTGGAAAGGGCAGCCCATGAACAGAGATTGTCCTGCCTGGCAAACACACGAGATGTGTTTTTGGGCAACTGGCCTCCCTTCTCCAGCTCACCTACTAAAACCTTCATAATAAGCCTGACCTAGATGAAATATTCAAATTCTGTACATGTCAGTAATTTCTTCTTGTGACACACCTAAAACCCTTTGTGGGTCTCCACAAACTATTACACTCTCTATCACTACTTGTAAACTCCCTCCACTTTGGTATTATGGCAAAACAGCCTTTCCCCCCCACCTGTATTTTTTACAGTTACTGAAAATAAGTATGAAACACCCTGTGCCTTTGGCTCTGTTGGTGCTCTCCTTGTCTCTGACCTTCTCCCAAGGCCAGAAACCTTGAAGCCATCCTTGACACTTGAGATTTTTTTCCCTCTCCTGTCTCCCATGTCCATAAATCGCATCTCGCCACCTCCAGATCACTCACAAAGCCCATCCTCACCTTGACCCTGCCATTGCTGAAATCTTTATCCAGACCATAATTACTTCCCATCTCAGCTATAGTAAATTCTTTCCCCTTTTTTCATTTTTATGGTCTTTCTAAAACACAAACTCTTTAAAGTTTAAGTAATCCGGATCCCTGCTCCTCTCCCCTTCACAGGATGTGCACTCACAGCCCCACAGCTGCTCTGCCAGAACTGCATGAGGGCAAGACCTTTTGTCCCCACCAGCCCCATGGTAAGGATTGAGCTGCCCCACCTTCCCCATAGAGTAAGAGCTGCTATAGGGGCAGGTGCCATGCAGGGAATATGCTCCGTCCCCTCACCCCTGCCTGCCTCATTATAATTTCTCCATACGGTCACAGCCTTGGACCACTTGACATGGAGTCAGCTAGAGAGGATGTTAAGTTAATGCTCAGGGAAATAAGCAGAAGCAAAATTTGAGTAAAAATTTTTAAAAAAGGAAAAACCTAAAGATTGGTGTCAAAACCCAGACTCCATAGGTACAAGTCAACAAGGCAAACCATGACCAAAGAGTATCCAGAAAGGATTAAAACATGAAGCACTAGAGGATAAAATGTTTGTGAGCACACCTGGCTCCTTGGTACTGTGCTGATAATGAAAGCTCACAAGGTACACACAGAAACCAAGGGCAGAGTGAATTTGATGACCAAGAGTCTCCAGGACAAATGTAGGATTTCACAGGTTGGCTCAAGGAGGACATTGAAGGAGACAGGGAGAAGGGAGGAGAGCGCCAGTGACATCCTGGTGGGGTCCTGGGGATCCCTGTAGAGAGACCCCTGTCCTTTGTTCCCCACCTTTTGCAGAGTTTGAGCGATTAATTACTTAGGCAGGAATAGATCCAGCTTTACAAAAAGCACAGGTTTTCCATTTCTCTGGGAAGGGCCACTTGGAGAAGTTGAAATTTAGAGGATCTGAAGTAATTGTCTTTCTCTGTCTTCCTGGCATTTTTAGGTACTGATTAATGTAGACCCTGGGCAGCCCAGGGAAATCAATAACCTTAACCCTTAGGAAGTGTTTGCATTTATGTAGAGGATGTTGCATGTATGATGGGTTGGAGGTTTGGGGGTTTTTTCCCCAAATGAGATGGAAACTTGGAGGGGTCTCCCAGTGCTGCCTCCTCAGCCAAGGTGCTCCTGTGGTTTTGGGGGATGGCTGCAGCTGCTGGGGAGACAAACTGCCTCTTTCCCATGGTCATCATTCTGGGGTTATAGAAGAAAATTTAACACACTTATTTTTTTAAAATAAGATTAAAAAAATAAAACCAGAAGAGCTTGGCATTGGGGGCAGGGGGGCTCGCCAGGAGTGCCACAAGCGCCGGTGGCACAAAGCGATGCAGTCTGTCCCCGCCGCAGCATCTTTCACTCGGGTGCAGACAAATTGATTTGCAAAGGTTGAGGCTGGCAGCTCAGCCTGCTTTGCATAGCCAGCGCTCCCCGGCCACACAATAAAAAGTAGCCTGGCAAACAGAGGCACGCAGCGGGAACTGGCCGGTTCAAAGTCCAAACCCCACACCCCCTCACCCCAGTCTGGTTTGAAAGGTCACTGTGTGTCTGGGAAAATAGTCTCAGGATACGATCCTTTATTAAAGGTCACTATTTTTCAACGGCACTTAACACACACTTGCACACAAATTGAGGCTGGAAAAAAAAAAAAAAAGAAAAAACCTGGGGGCTGCCTCGCATTGTACATTGTGCTCCTAAGATTTATGTCTTGTGGTCACCAGCAGTAAACACACACTGCTTCAGTATTAAAGTTCACATTAATCCACCAATTTTTTTTTTTCTTCCTCCTTTAAATCAGCCTCCCTCTTTACAAGGCAAACAGTGGCAAGGCAGGACTTTAACTAATCACTTCTGGTTTTCCTCTGTGCTACAAGGTTTTACCTTCCCGTGTTTTTTCTCTATTTTTGTTTGGGTGCTGGCTTTGCTTTTACGTTTTGCTCAGAGTTTTTGCTCTGCCAATGCAGGATTTTTGTTTTAACCCAAGGTTCTTGACAAATCATCTCCATGCAATATAGCAAACGTTATTTATGCTATAGTACAGATATAGAAAGATATTACTTTACAGGATTTTTTTCTTTGAGTCCTACAACCAGGCATTACAATGAAAAACACAGTGATTAAAACCAGAAAGTAGAAAGCTTTTTTTTTTTTGCCAGACATATCTGTTTTATCTTTCTTTATGCAAACACATTAAAAGCAAAATAGTAATTCCTATTTTACCTCCATAGATAGACATTTTACTCCTCATTCACAAAAACCTTTTTAAAAAAACTCTGTATTGAATAAGTAGAGGAGCCAGTTTTAATGAGGACACTAGGAGTGTCTAAATTAATTTCTACAAGAATTGGAAAAAACAAAACAACCCAGCAAATTTCAGCTAGGAAGACAGACATACAATGTTTTGTGTTTCCATTTTGCTACATAACAGAGTTTTACAAAGCTCTGCCAAAAGTATATTTCCAGGCTATCAAAAGCACATTAATTTTTCTGGTTAAAACAGCTGGGAAACATCCCAGGCTTGTTGTAATACCCCAAAACAAAAAACAAAAGGATTTTTTTCAAATACAAACTAGTAAAAAATAAACTATTTCACACAGTGAGTGCTGATATTTTGTTGTTAAATACTTTAATCCCTTTGTCCTTTGGGTTTGCACCTCGCCAGGGTCAGACTTGTTAAGGGTGAGCTCCTTTGTAATGCCTTCAGCACCACTCCCCAGCTATTGATTGGACACTCGTTAACCCATACGGGCCCTAAACAGGGTGCTGGTGAGGGCAGCCAGGAAAAGCACCGAATGGGGAAGTAAAGGGGAAATGAGAGCAGGGAGGTAGAAGTGAAACTCCTTGAAACAGATGAGCCCAGGGGCTGGGTTTTAGAAAAATGTTCTTTTCAAAGGTCATTAAGCATGTCGGGTTTGGGCATCTTATAAAGACTCTGGGCAGAGGATGAGATTTTATAGGGGTGGGTTTTTTTTTTTAGATATATATAAAGATTCACAGATAGAGGTTCAAACTCTGAGCTCCCACCCCTCACCTCTGGAGCAGGCCCATTTCCCACAGTCCCACTGACACCAAGGTGCTGTTCAGGATAGGGAATACACGCAATTGTCTGCCAGTCTGCTCCTGCTTCCCCCTTTGTCATCCTCCCCAGGACAGGAGCAGGCGGGCTCACGATCAGCACCCCTACGGGATGTGCCTGTGCAGAGTGTTTTGGTGGGGAGCTATTAAACCCACACTCTCTGACACCATATATAGGCCTTTGAAAGGAGTTTACTTTGAGTGCAGTGGTGATATCAAGGGAAAAAATACCAGGGGATGCCCAAGTTTGCAGACAAAATATGGTAGCTGTCCAGCAACATCCCCAAAATTGATTTTCAAGGTTCAGAATGGACCCAAAAACAACTAAAGCAGGGCAGAAAGAGCAATAAGGGACTTTCTGCCCCTCTCCAGCAAGGCTGCAAGCAGGAGCAGGACTTGCCAGGCTCATGCTGGCCCATCACTGATCCAGCCCAGGTAGAGTTTTTTCTCTCTGCTGAGGCACAATGGCCCCCCCAAAGCCATTAAGGAGGGACCTGGAGTCACACAGCAAGGGGCAGGGCCTTGTCAGTGCCCAGGCTGGAGAACACCATGCTCGGGCATGTTCACACTTGTGGCAGAGCAGAACGAGCCCATCTGCCTCTGCAAACAAGATTTCTAGGGTAGGAGAGGATGAGGAGAAGAATATGAAGAGTCCATGTTCAGCAAGGGGTTGGAGAATTGTATAACCAGGAGATTTGCTCTTCCTCCCCCTATCACATACCCCACCTTGGTTTTTGTGTGCCCTGCTTCTCCCTCCCCATGCCCTGTGACTTATTCCCAGGCTCCAACATCATCTACAGTGACCTGTGCCAGCCACGGTGACACCCACTCCATGGCTCAGCGCCATTCAGGAGGCACAGTCTGTGTCCCTTCCCAGCCCTGTGTTAACCTGGCAGATCTCTGGCAGGCAATGCTGTAAGTCCCATCAGCTACCTAAAAAGCTCCAAGGTCCCAGAATTCCACTAGCAGCAGGACAAGGGGTGATGGAGATACACACACAGCATTTCACTGCACTCCAAAATTCCAAGTACTTTCCTAAGGCCCCAGCACCAAGATTCATAGGATTTACATTTTTAAAAGTTGTTGGGTTTTTTTGTTGTTGTTGGTTTTTCATTGGGTTTTTTTTTACTGGTGGTGGTTTTGGTTTTTGGGGTTTTTTTGTTTAATTTAGGTACATTTGGTTTGTCACAAGAACTAGAGTATTTCTCTCTCTCCCTCTTGAAAAACCTGTTCCTAACCCCTAGGACACTTCCAAGCACAAAAATAGTCAATAAAATTGTTCTACTAAGGACACCTCCCCAGCATCTTCTTGTACATGGCTTCCCCAAGCAAGGGCAAGCTGGTGGCCTCAGACATGGACCACACACAAAAATACATACTCAAATTTCCACTGAGGGGGTGTCAGGATAACCACATCCATGCCTGTCCCCATGCAGCAAGCAGCCTTTCTGGCCAGCCCCCACAAGCTCCAAGTGGTGTGGGCTTACATGAAAAGAGGAAGGACCCAAGAGGTGCTGGCCCCTTCCCAGCTCACACGCCTTCCTACAGCAGTCACCAGTGCCAGCACCTCAGGGTGGGTATAACCCAGTTTGGCAGCCTTCAGATAAATCATGGAAAGCAGCTGTCTCAGAAATGACCAAGTTTCCTGACCAGGGTCACTCAGGGTGACCGAACATCCTACACCGGGGCGGGATGAGTTAACGCACCTCGTGCAAAGCAACAAATCCCAACCTCCCATACAAACCTTCCCTGGCAGTGATCAATAGATCCCCAGACCACACCAACATAATCTTGTCATGTCCCAGGAAGGGTACACTGGCTAAAAAGACTCATGAAGGGGCAGCATCGCTCATGCCCACCCCCCACAGAGAGCAGGATACAGCCGGTGAACACCAATGCTCCCTCAGTCCCCACACCACTTTCAGCATCCTCTGGCTGAAGTAGCTCCACACTGATCGCCAGCAAAGATTGAGTATCCTTGAAACCCCAGTGCAGAGAGTCATCATCCAGGCAGTGACAGGCAGCACGAGCAGTGCTGCAATACCAAGGAGACTGAATGTGGCAGGGCAGGAGGGTGCCTGCAGCAGGCTCTGATAGGTGCATGCGTGTCCCTGTGCCTCTGTAGTCTCCCCCCTCCCCTCCTTCTAGCATCCTTTCCACAGGGATGCTGTCAGCACCAGGTTTGTTATGAAGTGCCTGCTGCACCAGATTGAGCCCAACAGCAAGTACTGTTATAGAAGAAAATTACATTAATTTGCGTAAAAGTGTAATAAAAAAGAAAAAGGCAGCGGGGCTATTTTTCTTGCTTTCAGAGGAGCACGGGTTTGGCGGTGTATGATTATACAGGGAGCGCCAATGAGCCAGAGGCTTCTCTCCTTTCTCACAGCACTCAGGCTGCTGCGCGACTGCACGATGCTTAATGTTGCTGCATGGTGTGGGTAATACCCCGGGGATCACCCAGCTGCATCAGACAGCCCCCAAGGTTTGGGGAGTGATTGGTATTTAGGCACCAGTTAAAGGAATCATTTGAGGCAGAGAAAAATATCTGGTTTCTACTTAAATAGCTTTATTCAAATAGCTGGCTTCTATGGACCTTGGTAATTACAGCTCTCCCTGTTTCTGCCACCTACCCAAAGACCAGATCTGTGCAGGCACATCCATGCCATTACTCAAACCACACATTTAAGAGGCCTCAGCTACCCAGCCCCTAGAAGGGTTAAGACAGCTTGGGAAGTTTTATCCACTTGGCTTAAAACACCATGGGTTAGGGATGTTATTTAGGAGGCATAAGCAAGTCCAGCTCTACAGAGCCATGCTGGCGTATTCCAACTGGGGATACAGCCCTGGGGTCTCTACGAACGGCACCAGCCTACCTGGACTCAAGCTGTTATAGACATGAATCTGTGGCCAGAGCTGGCCCAAAATCCAAAAGCCTCAGAAAAAGCAGCACAGAGGTACTTAGAAGAAATGAGGATGCCTCCTGACAAGCAACCATCACCACCACCAAGTTTCTTCCCCTATTTTTCCCCACCCAAGACATGCTGGCACTGGCTGCAAGGGAAGGGAGGATGGACAAGCAATCTAAATCATCCCTTCAGCTGACTTTGGTGGATGAAGCCACCTCTGTGTGAATTACAGCAGTCACATGAGACAAAAAGAGTTTTTCCTTAAAATCCCCAAAATAGAGTTGACATGCCTGAGTGGAGATCTCCAGGAGGGAGACCAACACAAGCCCCTATTTGTTGTAAGCCCAGAACTTCACTGTTTCAGCAGAATTTGATTCAGAATGAAATTGTGACAGACAACCACCAAAAAGTCCCCTCCTCTACAGATCGATATTGCTTTTAACAACGAGCAAGCTCCTTGCACCCAGACCACGACCCCACGCAATCCATCTTTCCCTTTCCTGGGCAAGCAAGCAACTCCGAGCAAATCTATCAAAACCCTTTACCATTTGCACGATACTTCATACTTCCGCTGGCGGTTTAAAAAAAAAATTCCCATGTGACTCCAACCTGAATTTAGAAAGAGAAAATTTGGGAAGGGAGAGTGCCTGCTTCGTCTCGGTTGCGGCACGGTGGTCAGAAAAAGGAACTGCTGTGTCCTGCCTTCTTCTGCTCCTGTCCCCATGCCGGGGCCAACCGCAGCCGCCAGGAGCCTTCCCACAGCACAGCCAGTCCACACATGGTAGCTGCCTGGGGGGGGGCCTCCCCAAAACAGGGATGCTTTCTTGGGGGATGCATGCACTTGAACACCCTCATCCAGTAGGGACCCTGATTTAATTCTAGAGAAATGCAGTTTTTGCTTGCAGAGACTGGAAAGGCTGGTCTTGACATCTAGTTCCTATAAGGGTTGGTTCCCCAGACTCAGGCCAGTTACTGAGAAAACTAGGTCTCATGTTTGGCAGCAACTCAAGATCTCGGACCCATCACCTTGCTCCTCCGTTCCTCAGTTTCCTGTCTCTCAAGTGGTGCTGCTAGCAACTTCTCACCCTCACATAACAAAAATTGATGTTTGCAAATTACCTTTTATCATATCACACACTTCTGTCCAAAGGTCTCACTTCTGTTTTGTTATTGTCCAGCACAAAGCAATATGTATTTGTTGCATTTAATTAAATTCTGAAAAGGAAAGCACTTTCTGAAATAAGATATTCAAGGACATCTTCCTGAGTGCTAAGCATCTTGGAGAAAGGACTATCCCATCAGAGACAAAAAGGATACCAGGGTCTGCTTTCACCACCAGGCCAGCGGCACAGGGGTGATTCTTGTGAGCAGATCTGTACGTGCGCCTAAAAATTAATCAAGGGAGAGGAGATCAATGGAACAGCCCTACAGGTGAAAACAAGAGAAATGCAATTTTTTGTTTCTTGTTAAAAAATTATATATACACATGTAAACTGCTATAGAATCTCCTGATACACCCAGTCTCTCAACAAACCGCAGGCAGCTACTAAACCGACTGAAATAAAGTTATAATAAACTTCTGTTACAAATGACTGAAAGCTTCAGGGTTTCCTTGCAGATCAAGCTGCTTCTGGTTTACAAATTACCAGATATGAACTTACAAGCTTTTACATGATTATGTTAGCTTTATTCAATAAAAGCAGTTGCCTTTAAATAGGCAGTAACTAATCACTGGTGAAGATCTGCAAGAAAATCTCTGAGATTGTATTTTCTTGAAGGACGGGGAAGGAAAAGTGTTGTCTGGGGGTATTTGGGTTTTCTTTTATCTTTCTGCCTCCATTTAAACAATACATTTCCTTATGTCCTACTTGACTGAACACCAGATCTTGATATGAAGCATCAGAAGCCAGTCTCTGCCAGAAAGACATATACTATAAATGGCCAAAGGTCTGATTTGGCACTGAGTGAGCCCTGAAACATTAGTTTTTAAATTGGCATCTATTTTCAGACATGCTTCTACACTGCTGAAAGAGAATTAATGTCACACTTTTGGTGCATTTTGCTAGTGCGAGCTCAGTGACAGAGTCATGCAACTAAAGAAAAGCCTCTAAAGTTAGTGTGAGTCTGAAGTACATGATCCCAGAGCCAGGGGCTCTGATTTCTGGCAAGAAAAAAAATCTGCAGTGAGAATCTGTTCAAATCATAACGTCCACCTCTCCCAGAATCTTCTGGCTATAGAGGCTGCTGTGGTCTGACTCAGTCCCCAGCTCTGCCCTGCCCTAGCCCTGACTCACACAGCAGCATTCAGACACGCTGTGTTATGCTGGGGCCAATCAGCCGCTATTTATTAGTTAAAAGTGTTCAAACTAACACTAGCTCTGTGCCTTGCTTTTTGGTTTCTTGTTGGGCTTTCTCGGCAAACCACAGCCCTTTATGAGACACAGGGGTGAAAACAGCCTCAAACTTCTTTGGGACAATCCCATCTTCATCTCAGCACATTTCAGTCTGTTACCTGTGATACATCTGTACAAACCTCAATTCCAGCCTGCATATTTATTATCCTATGCAGCATAATTACAAGTCCTGGAGTCCTCACCAGCCAAATCACTCCCTCAGAGCCACCTGGTGCAGCATACATGCACTGCCCACTGCAGAAGACGACTTCCCATGGGTTCATCTCTGCTTCTCACTCCACACTCCTGTAGAAAGCCGTAATCTTGTTAATGCCTGTTTTTGTCAAAATCATTCAGGCAGGCCACTCTCAGACAGAGACCTTCACTAGCAAACGATGGTGCTCCAGAGCTTTTAAGAGAATGCCATCCCACTTTGGGTACCTGGTTCTTATCTCCTGAGTGTATGGCTTTGGTAAGCAGCCTTGCCCCTAGAGGTGATGGCAGCACCATGAAAGTCCAGGAGCATTTTGTTTAAATGCTTAAACTTTGTGGCAGGTTGCAGGTCTTTCAGGGCAAACTTAGAGTTATGGGGGGTAAGGGGGTAGTAGAGCAGGTGGGGAATAAAAACCTTGGAGCTCAAAATCCCTATTTCTCTTTCATGAAGAAGACAAGAAGGGCTTTTTGTTGTTTAAAAAAAAAAAAAAAAGAAATCACACGAGTCACTATTTTACTCACCACAGCACAGAAGCTTTCTCACACAACCCTGTCACAGGCTTCTGACCTTCCCTACAGAGCTGGCTTTTAGGGACAAGACACCCATCAACCCCCGCAGCAGAGTCATTGGCCCCTCCATTAATCTGCCAATGGGGATCAGTTGTGGCAAACACTTTTATGAGCAGCTATCAGGCAGGGGAGGACCACAGGAGAGCAAAGCGCATTGGACATAGGAAAGCGGATCAGCCATCACACAACAATAATTTTTGGTCACTACTTCCATAAACTGGATTTGAACTGGTGACCTCCAGCAAGTGAGTTGGTCCCCTGAGCCCCCCAGTTCCCCTCTGTAAAGGCTTTTATTTTAACCAGTGACTCTGCTCACGTCTCAGCCCTTCCTCTCCCTGTCACTTTACGTCCCAGCATTGACATATGGTTGAACCGATATCCTTCCTCTGCTTCCTTTCTCGTTGCTAAATGTCCAGTAGGATTGCACAAAAGGACCCAACAGGAAAGGTCAAGCTGAGTTTCATGCCTGAGGTCTAGGATTACATCAAATTCTTAACGTTCATCTGTCCTTAGCATCGAGCAGGCACTTCCTAGTTTCAGTCTAGTCATAGCCAAAGCAAGAGAATCATTTTCACTTGGTTTTGCCCTACTCTTGCCTTTAAAAACCCCACCATATCATTCCCACATCTCTGAAGGAAGCAGGCTGAACCTGAGCTCTCCAGGGCTGTACAGTCAGAGACCTAGAGAGCTGCCAAAGGCAAAATTAAGACTTGCCAAAACTCTGTACAGCTCAAGTTTGCAATTCACTACAATATTATTGACTAAAGAAATAAGCCTGGAAAAAGCTTTGAACATTTCCAAGCAGTTAGAGAGCTGGCTCAGATTTTTCAAACTTTGAATGGAAATCAACATTGAGCAAACAAAAACAAACAAACAAAAACTCCAAAAAAAAGCACAAGCTTTAGATGAAAATGTTTAAGAGGAGATCTGACATGAAGGGATTTAATCAAAGTCCATGCAGTAATAACACTCTAAACTTATTGATATGCTTAAGTGGCTTCTAAGTATTTTGCAAACATTAATGAATTTATCTGTACAATCCTCTCATGGAATAAGATGTATCCCTGAGCTTGGACCTTGGATTAAAACTTCCAGATGTCACAAAACCTTGACTAAAACCAAGAATAAAGCCCACATCTCCAACAAATGCCTTACCCACAGGTAAGCCCCAGTCAAGCAAGCTGAGCCAGAGGCAAAGTGCTTTGATTTGCACTGCTTGACCTTTCACTAGGTTGAGACCTTGCTGTGCCTACGCTTATATCGCTAACTGAGGTCTCCACAAAATACTTACCACAGTGATCCCGAAGCAGAAACATTAAGTAATATTGAACCAGCAACACCTGTTACTTTTCATTTCTCTACCTGCTTCCCCAACTGTCCCCAAAGGAGGTATTGTCCTCCCTGGCTTCCAAGGGCTCTGCACCCCACTGCACAAGCTGTGTGCTATTATTTAACCTGGACTGACTTCTCACGGGAGCAATTAAAGTCTTTAAGATCTTACCTGTGTTTCACCAGAAGTCTTCTCATTAAAATAGTTACTCAGATGTTCCTGAGCCCAAAAGCATTAACATGCAAAGGAAACAATTGACCAGATTTTTTTTCCTTCCATGACAAATCAGGTATTTCACATGGCTAAAGCTACTGCTAAGGCTACTCAAGGTAAAAAGGGAATATGGTCTAAGCAGGACTACTATTTCAGATTTATCAAGTAATAATTAAACCATCTCCAACCCTGCGATCAGGCCACTCGCTGACTAACAACTTCAATGTAGGCTGAGCCCAAATAACCCCTTTCCTGCCACAGGTGGCAGTTGGCTGAGCAAAGTAAGTACAACTAAATGCTGAAGAGGACCCAAAATATTCAGCCTCAGAAAGGAAAACGTAGGTGTCACCCCTCTCCCCCTCCAGCTACCTGCAGAAACAGGCACTTCCAGAAGCTGCACAGGTTTTGGCAGAGTTCAAGTAGCTGAGATAGCAAAGGTCTCCCGTAGAGATAGGAAAGAGGAAGCTACATATGGAATAACTTCATTTCTGCAACAGGTTTACTTGCTAAGTGCTGGAAATACAGGACATACAGCATCAAATCAGAAAATTATAGGACTAAAGACTGCTCTAGAAATATAAAAACAGTGTTGGTGTGACATTAAACTCCAATGGACAAGCTTAAATAGCTTGCCAGACAAAGCAAGAATGTACAACCACCAAGGCAAGTGCACAGGGTCTGTCAGAGAAGGACCTCCCCAGAACAAAGGGCTGGGCTCCATCCCCTCTGCAAGCTGCAGACCTGTCCTCAGAAGCAAGTCTTACGTACCGTCTGACCTGGGATGTATTGCATCATCAAAAAGCAGGACTCAGGAGAAAGTAATACAAGAATGATTTTCCCTTACCTTTACTATAGAAGAGATTATTCCTCTTCACTATAGAGCAGTTTAAATAATGAAGATGAGGGGAAACAAGATACAACATGTACACTGTATGTATTTTAATAACTGCTCACAGGGCACTCCATTTGCTTGTGTTCTCAGCCTCCAAGGTGATGTTGGTGGGTACCCTGGCTAAGGCTGTAAGGACACCACAAGTCAGTTTCACTACCATCTCCTTACTATTGAATCTGTATTGCAGCTTGAATATCATTACAGGAAGATCTAATAACTCTCTACCTACAAGCATCTTCATCTTGAAGATGGGGAAAAGGATGCGAGTACCTATAGTTATTCAAAAATAGAAAAAGGAGGGCAACCCTAGAGTAATTAGACCCAGCAAAGCCAGACTTAAAAGTGTCACATTTAAAAGTGCCCTTAAAAGAAGGTGTTGTCCTCACTGCAAATCAATGGTCAACAGGTACCCAAAGCAATTAGAGGGGGAAAAGCCCTGGCTACAGATTGGTGCTAGGGCTGGCCTTTCAATGGCCAGGCATTTCAAACTTGCTTATGCAAACATGATTGGTGGAAGTTGTCAGAAATGGTCAATAGAGCATCACCAGGAGAAGGCACAGACCACTTGTCCAGTGGCAGCAGGTACTTGTGTTACTCAAACATTGAGACAAGAAATAGGTATCTTGACAACACCCAAGCATCCTACAAGTGGTTGCTGAAGAACCCACACTATGCATCCCTATCAGATGAACCCAATGAACTTTATAGTAGTTAGTCTCAGACTGGTTTTTTTTGGTTTTTTTTTTTTAGTAGCTTACTAGTGTGTTGTGCCAAATTCTGCTCTCAGTCACCTAAAACCCCAGGGAGAGAAGCCATATAACCCTGCGCAGTGGATTATGAAAACACCAGGAAGTCAAGGACAGGGAAAGAGCTATACAAAAATAAAGCTCTTCCATCTTTCACATAGAAGGATTGGATCAAAAATAAAAATAAAGACTTTGTGGTAAACATGGGCTGGTGAGATTGAGTGTTATTACTTAAACAATGGGCCTAATCCTGGAATGCGCTGAGCACATCTTTAACCTTTCCCAGCTCCTCCAGCCAGCATTGTTGTTGTTGGGAACCAAGGAAGACACGCTTTGCACAAAGAGAGAGCGTAGTTCAGACTTGTCAAAGATTTTTCAATTTAAGCTCCCCCCCCAACTGATAATTTTGGGTTTTTGATTTAAAAAAAAAAAACAAGAGTGAGGGAAAGCTCAGCCTTCCTCAAAAAGGAAAGGGAAAAGGAACATGGCCAAAAAAAAAAATTCTTTAGAATGGGTCAGCTTTTACTTTTCTATAAAAATATAAGTTGTATAAGTGTAAATCAACTTAACAGCCAACTCCAGAGGCAATAAACAAACAAGGGATCTGTTCTCTCAGTGAGCTAATACACACTGAGTTCTCACTTAAAACATCTGTTGACTTCAGGAAGAGCCACAAACATTTCATATGCTATGGACACATTGGGAAATTCAAGACATTGACTTCCAGTTACCTAAATGGTAAATGAACTCACACTCCTAGCAAATAAATAACATTATTTTATTAAACAGACGTGGGTTTATTCACCAGGAGAAAAAGTGACAGTGAGAAGGTTAAAACTACATTAACCATCTACAGACTCTAGGCAGCAAAAGGCACAGTCTTGACCCACAGCATAACTGAGGCCAGGCAGACTCCCAGTCCATCTGGGAAATGTTAATGGTTTTGCCTTTACTTTGAGTGAATTTTGCAGAGAGAAGCATTGCAAAAATTCCAGAAACCCTTGAAATGAGAAAGAGGTGTTTAAAAGATTAAAGAGACCTCTCCCTTAAGTCAAAGCTCCATTCCTGCAAGAAAAACTACATTTCGTTTGTACTATCCTTCCTGAAACTGCAACAGCTGCTAAAATTAGGACGGCTGTTGCTGCAAAATCCACAAAGGAGTTAAGATCTTGGTTATAAGCTTGCCAACCCATCACCCATTGTGTGATAAAAATCTTCCTAAGTAGGCACTCTCCTTTACCCTCAAGCACCTTCTTTAATTGTGTCTTTGACTAAGAGCAAATCATTCTGCCTCTTAATATCAAGTTTGATTAAGTTAATCTTGATGTGATATCACGAAATAATATTTACTGCTCTCCAATAATTTATGTAAATAGCTTCCCCTTTCACCCCAGCTGTAGAGGATGACAGGTGATTCAGTACTGCTGCTCCACTTGCCCATCTGTGGCCAACACGTATGCCTTCACACCGTGCCTCTGCAGAGCACCTAATGGATCAAGCCACTGTGTAAATAAAACATACGCTCAATGATGAAGATGAAGCCTACCTTCCTCTTTAGCCTTAACCCTCCACTTGCTCCACAACTGAACAAAAAAATTCTTTTAAATTCTTTTCAAAAAAGCCATTAGACAGTCATTACTATTGTACTTAATGTTGTATTTTGCTGTTAGGTAAAGACAGGATAGCACACGCAACGATAACGAGCCACCACGAGATATCACACTTGCCAACCTGAACTCAAAATAAGCACACTCAGACAAATTAACACCACATCACCACCGCAGTCACCACTGCTTCTCTCAGATTTGAGAAGAGCCTGAAGTCGGCACAGACAGCATGAGATAAGGAGGAGATAGGAGGAACCGCATACAAGTATATAACCACCTGCAATTACAGATGACTTGGCAGCAAGGAAGTCCAAGCCAGACACAAACTACTCAAGGCCTTAGACAGCAGTCATGCTTGGAGACATGGTACAGCAAAAGGAGACGACCTGAACTCCACCCTTAGAAGTTGAGGTCTGCAGGGGAGCTCGACCCCACCAGAGCAGAGCACATGCTCTGCTACAAACAAGTTTTAGTCATCTCTGTCCTCAAGGTGTGCCAGGTGTTTCAGCAAACATGGCCCTTGGAGACCTCCACATGAGTAGACCTTCCACCCAAACCCACAGCTTGATGGGGTTATGATGACCCAAGTGAGCAGGCGAATGGGTACCACAAGGAGACAGCAGGTAAAGGGGTGCTGAAGCAGCAGTGAGAGGTGACTGATCCGTGCTCACACTTTCCTCTGTGTCGTGGGAGACCATGATACCTCTTAGGCTATAGCTGCGCAGGGTTTACTATCCTGCATCATTTCCAATGCTTTCCTCACCACCCCACCCACCCCCTGCAGCACCAATCTCCACAACTCCATGTCTCCAACCACTGAACCTAGCGCTTTGCATGATTTTGAACATTTCAAATACCATCAAACTCATAACAACCATGAACATGGAAATCATTATGCACTTCTGCCTCTGAACAACTTCCACCTGATCACAACTCTAAATATGTACTAGACTTTTTTTTTTTTTTTTAAAGTTGCATTTTCAAGGCATGCATTTACAAGACAAGGCACTTTGGAGCAGGCATATATTGACTTGTCGGAGGGTTAGGAAATAAGCCAAGGGGATAGCAGTGTGTTTTTATCTATCTTACTTCATCTACATCCTTTGATTTCTTTTTTAGAGCATTTAAGGTTTGTATAAGTTTGCTAGAAACCTGAAATCCTTTCTGCACATAAAACACAACACAGCTGCAGTTTTCTTCCTATTACCCCATCCAAACACCACAAGCCATTTCTTGTGGAAAGTGTTTCCATGACCATTCGTAACTCATCTTGGCAAATAAGAATGCCAATTAGTGTCCGGTACAACGATGATGTGTATGATCATGAGGAAGAAAGCAAGAGAGGACAGCTGTCCATTGGAAGCTCGATGGAGATTACCTACTCATTAGTACCAGACCATCTAAACAGCCACCAGATGGTAACAACTTCCAGTCAATAATGTGACATGTTTTGCAATCACCAAATCCCTTTACAAAAACAGGGCAGGACAAATCTTATTGCCTGAGCACTCGGGCAAACTGGTGAAAAGAGCCGGAGAAGCTTGGCAGTGGCTGTAGGCAGGGTTTGTCTGCACTTGTTCAGCCTGGTAGCGATGAGAGCGAGTTGGGCAAGCATGCGCTGAGCTAAATCAGATTTTGGATGTTCAGGCCTAACTGAGGACCCTGGAGAAATTTGCATCCCTCCCTTCTCATGCCGTGGTATCCTCTACAGAAACATAAGCTTAATGAACATAAGCTTTCTGTATTTTGCAGAATAGTCTTAGGTCTATGGGTGAGTGTCGTTACAGGCTAGGTTTTGGTCTTTTCCACAGACTAGAGCATCTCTCAACTTCAATAAAATTTCTACAGATACTCCATCCTTTCACTGCACACAGATCTAGCCCTATCCAAGTAACTGTATATTAGTAGTTACAGCTATAGGGAGGATCTGTACTACAAAAGGCAACATCCAGCCTGTGCAAAGGTTTGCAGCAAAGCACAGTGCTCAGTCTTACTCCCAGCTCCAGAATATTTCCCATCTTGGCAAATGCCATACAGGCTGGCTGCTTTAAACTGGATATCTTCTTTCCTGGTGATCATGAGCAAATTGAATGGATCACCGGAAAATGAATTGTTCAGAGCAAGCGCTGTCTCCATAAAAAGCCCTGTAATACTGAAACCGCATGTTTACAGTACTTTGAAATAAACAGAAGAGAAAGTTTCAGAAAAACACCTGTGTCACATTTTGATGTTTTGGCGGGGAGGGGTTCTCCCCTCTTAATTTCAGCCTTTCTGCATCTCACCCACACATTTTTGCAGGTTCTGACTTCTGATTTCATTGAACTCTGCACTTACAGAGCTGGAGGAAAGCCCCTTAAAACCAGCAGAAAGATTTTCAGCAGCTTCAAAGGGTTTTGGATCAGGACCTTGGTGCATAATCTTTATACAAATACAAATGGAGAGCAACTGTCATAGGGTACAGCTATGGGAAGAATCACATCAGACCTCCAAGTCCACCCAAGAGAGACCTCTTGGAGAAGGGCAGACATCAGTTCTGAAGGGGGTTGTCCCAAACTGAGCTGTAGGGTATCAAGCCAGATTACCACCAAGGGTGAATGCAAGATGCCCTCTAGCAAAACCCAGGTCTCAGCTGCGTAACTTGGTAAACTGTTAGCAGGAGTGATAACTCCTAATCAACAAGTTGGTTGGACACAGGACTGAAAAACAACCAAGATGTTCTGTACACCTGAAAGATGCTTCATGCACAAGGGCTTTGTACCCAGAATTTAAATATGCATTGCAAAAATAAAAAGTAGCACACAGTTCACTACAGACTCAAACCAAACATGAGTTTAACTACTGACATCGAATCACCCCATTAAAGAGACACTGCCACATTCCCCTGTACCACACCAGTCTATGAAAGCTGCAGCTGGGATCAGGACTGACCACTTGAGACATCATTTAAACAGGCAGAATTCTTCTGCACTAGGACCTATATACAAGTTCCAACCACTGCCTCAAAGGCCATAGGAGATCTCAGACAAGGTCTTCTACCATGTACAGAGTATTCTCAGATAAAGGCACTTTCTACCTGCCAGGCTATGGGGAGATTGTTCTCCTTGCGCTGCCCTTGCTGGCCCAGGAGGAAGGGGGGATGCCCATAGGAAGCCTTGAGGTGCTTTTCCCTTCCCTGCTGAAAACTTGAAAACCTGGAGAGCAGCAGGGAAAAGAGCAGTTGGGCTGCTTTCTGTAACAGGTTCTGAAAAAAAAAAATATCTGAATTATCCTAGATTTATCTTCCAAAAAGGACATGACAGCACAGGCAACCCATGGAAAGCAGATAAAACTTTGCACACAGCAAGGCTTGAAATCGCCAAGCCCATGAAAATGCTGCAAAAGAGTACAGACAAACTTGTCAGAGGGCAGAGCCTTAGACTCAGCTGATCCCTTCCCACATGTATCTGGCTTTTAGCTTTGCCCTTTAGAGCCAGCAGGTTTGGCCCACTGAAGCTCTGGCTGTGTCTTGGGTCACACAGGCAGGCACGGGAGCTCAAGGAAGATCTAATCCTGGCCTATGGGGAGTGCAGCAGGGAGCCCATCAGCTCTCTCTTGCAACACAAGCAGAGTTGCAACAGTCAAGACCCCTGCCTCATCCATGAAATGGTGCATGTGCCAAACCTTGCTTACAGCACTGCCTTAAGTTAAGAAAAAAAGGATATAAGTACTCATCCTAGATGCAGAAAAGCTGCTTGGCTTAGTACACAGCAGGAGCAGGATGCAAGCATCCAATTTACTGCTGGTGCAAGAGCACAAGCCCAGGTATTGGAGGTGGAAATTGCACACACAAAGGAAACCCAAGGCAGGGTCATGTAACAGCCCTGGGGAAGCCCGGGCCATGCCAGTGTCCCCTGTGCAGGCATCCTGCTCCAGCAGGATTGGGATCTTGTCCCATCATTTCAGCTGCAGGTTCCTCCACACCCATTGCAACACAAGGCAGCAGTTATGCCAACGTGGCCCCACAAAGACTCATACCTCCAGACTTTCACACAGCAAACGATTGCTAGCCAAGCCATAAACCTCTTTAAAAAGCCACAGAGCTTCACAAAAGCCTTCTCTTAATAGATTATTTGCACCAGCCCTGCAGTTTCAGCAAGCGATATACTGTAATAAAACCCATTCTCATGCTATTTCAAAACTCCTCATCAACACTTGCCGCTGCCCTGGTAGGATTTTATTTGCCACATTACCCGAACAAGGAGGGTATGTTCCAGTTGCACAAAATGCAAACGGGGAGCCCTGGGCCATTTTACCACCCACACAGTTAATTACACCTTCAACAGCCAGCAGAGGGTTGGGTGTAGAGGATCCAAGCCCTCCCACAACTAGCAGAGACACAAAGACCCGTTGGCACTGGGATGCACGTCCCACCAGTGCCCTGTATCACAAACTGGGAGATGCACAAGTTAATTTTTACAAATCAGGTGACCGTAAGTCTTCATGGAATTTAATTCACACACACCCACCCCAACTCCAAAGCTCCCACACACCTGGACTTGTTTTTTTTTTTTGCATATGTTACCTTGACACAAACTTGGCACATGAAATAAAGTTTTGAAGCTTGTACTGTCAATGAGCTGAAGGTGCACAAAATTATTTCAGATTTCAACAAGAACCACTCAGATAGTTATAACCAGGTTTTGTGATCTGACCATTTATCCACCATGTTCCTCTTCCCTTCCAGAGATGTTTCCAGATGAACTTTTTCGTTTGCCAACCCTACTAAGCTGAAAGGCAAAAGCAATGCCTGTCATAAAGAAAAATAAACATTGGCCTGCTCCAAACCTATATTTATGGCACTTCTAAGGTCTGGTTTCAGTGGCTTCCACTCCAGTCTGCTTTCTCCAAGTCATTGCTCTCCCAGTCATTCATCTCAACCTCTGAAAATTATGGTTTATTTGTGGTTTTTGTACAGAAATCTTATTCTAAAGGAAGGTCAGTATATCTGCACAATTTTCTTAAACCAAGAATTGGAAGGCACAGAAGAAGAATTAACAATAATATAACCCTTCTAAATAAAGAAGGGCCTACTTTATTAGCTGCTAATTGAGAACTACATGGCTCTTATCACTGAAAATTTATTTCTAATAGTGTGGGGGATATAGGCATACAAAAGCTTTTGTCAGCTTGGTCTTTTTAAAAAAAAAAAAAAAAGACCAGTAATGCAGCTGCATTGCACATACATAATATTATACCCAAGGAAAGGAAAAGACAATATGAAGTTATCCTGGACTTTTATCTTGGCTGCTTGCCACTACTTACTGAGGTTCATGTGTACTTGCTGTCATTGGGCTTGTCCTCTCTGGCAGAGGCTTGGGGAGTGGTGGGAAGAGATGATAGGAGAAAACGTTGTCAGCTACCATAAGTCTATAATTGACTGACACAACCACTTACTGAGCATTACTGCTCTAAGAGGAGTGTTCAAGGTAAATTGGGTTACTTCAACTAACCTAAACCACAGGTTACCCACCAGGAATATTTCCCCATCCTCTTTGCCCCCAGCTGAGCTGGAACTCCAGCAGACAGTGCTCCGACCCAATGGGTTATCCCATGCCAAGGACACCCAAACTTGTAAGTTTGGATACAGCAGGAAAGGGAGGAAAGGGGACAAACTCATCCAAGTGGGAAGAGACCTGCAGGTCCCACCGACAGCTGGGGAGCTTCACTCTGCCCAACCCTCCTGGCCAGGAGAAAACTGAGACCTAGCACCCCACTGCTCCCTCCAGGCATCATAAATCTTCTCCCCAGCAGAAAGCAACAGATCCTGCCTGGGTTTTTAATTTTATCCACACACTTCTGACATAACCAACTCAGCACCTGAATTCAGTGGAAAGATACCAACGCACCTGCTGCCTTTGCATCAGCTCAGGGTTGCTAATGGTCCAGACCTTGTTTGCAGGACAGACCTGCTGGGACCCAGCATCACCCCAAAGCCATTAGAAAAGGTGACTACTGTAGATTTGCATGGTCCTGACCTAAAATCCCAGGGTTCACTGATGTATCCTCTCATACATCATCACTGCCCCATGCCTCCAGACACGTTGCCTAACACCAGGTGTTTTGGCTGATGAATCTAGGTTGACCACAGAGGTATTGCTATAGATCAGCACCTTAATTTCTAGGAAATATCCCAAGAAACAAGGGGGGCAGGGGGGGAAGATCATAGTGTTATGGACATCAGTGGGACATTTGCCATCATGCTTTTACTCCTAGAGTAGATCCCCCACAGAGATGAGACAAGCCAGCTACTTTAAGGGCCTCAAGGCTTATGCTTGATATACTTTTATCCCAAACAGGAAAAGTGACCTTCCCAGGCTGGAAATATGCATCACAGCCTTTGCCAAAACCACTTGCACAGATTTATACAAGCAAGCTCCCAGCACTGAAGGCAACAGGTCCCATCACAGGCTACATCCACTGGAACTGAAGTCAAAGAAAGTTTTACCATTATTAATAAATTTTAGACTTTTCTTCATGAGTTACTACTCAAATAACATGAGTCTATATAGGGCAAAAATTATTTTTTATTGGATGTCTAGAAACAGGCATTCATGTACTAGTTTAACCATCTAATTGAGAGCTTATCTCTTCAATTTTATGATTCACCTCAAGTGAGATCAACACCCAAAATATGACTTCAGCTCCTGCAGTTTCAGTTAAGCATCCAGCTGAGCATGATCCAATTTGAGCTGCAAGCTTGAAATACCCTACCTACCCATATTTTGGATGTGTTAAAAATAATCTACAATAAGCATAAATCTGGATAAATCTGATGGAATTAACTCAGATTTCAATGCAATGTTTTATGAGGTTATATTTAAAAAAAAAATCTCTGAAGAAAACTTCTTTCTTAGGGTAATTTCCCCAGCTCAGCATAGCACCAAGAAAAAGTAATTCATCCCAATCAGAGTTGGGACTCAGCCACAACATCTTGAAATGGATCCAGATCTGTTCCCCTCCTTCTTCAGGGGTGATAAAATATGGGGTTTTGCTCTGACCCAGCAGAGCAGAGGGGGCAGAGTTAGGGCTGACATAGGTTTGCATCTCAGCCCCCCCATGAGAAGGATAAGGTGTTTGTATCGGGAGTGCTAGTCCTCGGCCACTGCCAGGCTGCCTTGTGGACCACTCTCTGGGCTATCCCATATTTGCTTGTCCCATGCATTAAAATACAAAAAGTAATGTTTTCTCAGACCTCTGGATATTCTACTTCATCTCAGTATCATTTTACAGCCACCATAAATCAAGCAGTCCCCCTTCTCCTTCCCTAATATTTTATAAACTGCAGAAAGTTGGAGTATTTTTTGGCTGAACAGCCTACAGGTCCCATAACAAATGCCTCTTCTAATGTTGCTTTGTTTTATCAATATTGCTAGACTTCTTAATGGGACTCTAAGCTCCTGACTAACAAAATATATTATCTGTCATATTCTGTATTTATTTTTACTGCAAGGAACAATGATGCTCTATCATGAACAGTGCAGGGTAACGGAGGTCAGAGCCCCTTAATTGAAAAAACACATGGGCTGGCTGGCCTGTCCCACACCCCAATGGATTACCAGCACCCAGACCACAGCCATCGCTTTTTGGGATTGCCATGTACCCCTGCAAGAGGGGCTCAGGCAGGAGACTTCTCGTTTCTCCCTGGTGGGAAACAACACCTAAAGGATAATATGCAGCACACTATGGATGAGTTTTGGGGCAAGGCAAAAAGAAAAAATCTCCAACCAGGGTAGCGCACGGTTGGCTTGCCTTCAGGAAATGCCTGGTTGTATGCAGCAGCTGTGGTGCGAGTAGTACAACAAATTCACTTACTGAATGACAACAGCTTTATTGGCAAGCCAATTCAATTAAAGCCACTGCAACCAACAAAGTTGCAGGCAGCGCTTGCCGCATAACGAATATGGAATCATGCCTACATTTCCCCAAGTGCCCTCAGCCCTCCCTGTCCCTCTGCATGAGAGGGAAAGGGATGAATGAATTAGGCTCAGATGATGGTAATTAATGGCTTGGCTGTCAGAGAGGCATTTTGTCGGCCCAGCAGTTGAAAGCTCCATATTACAGATAAAGTCCCAGCACTGCCCAGACAGGGCGACCCACCTCCCGTAATGGTGGGAGTGGGGGGGGAGCACCACTGGTTTGCATTGATCAACACTGCACAGTATTGATAGGTAAATAATATGTTCATTTTTCATTTTTGCAAAAATATATCCTTCAGGCTATTGTTACGGGAGCTCTGACATGAGCTTATTAAGAAAAAGTATCCTTAATGCTGGGCTATAAACAAAACAAATATTCTTATAAAATATACATAAGAATTCCTTTTAGCCTTTGGTAAAATAGATAAAATTTGGATATATTTTTTTTTAATACTAGAAATTGCTTTCTAAGGCAACATTTCATTTGAAACCATCCCCACATGCACATGCATGAGACTAGTTTTCTACCATTGCTGAAATTACCCAGGTTTCATTGTCTTCTGTAGCACAACAAATAATTAATTTGTTCTGCCCAGTTAAAATTTGTTCTCCCCAAAATTTTGGTAAGGGAAAAATCAAGCCTTAAGTCCTAAACTCTCAAAATATCTTCCAAAGCTTCTCTCATTAACTCATTAATGAAAAAGAGAAAAAAAAAAAAAAGGGTACTGAAAGCTTCTGGGCAAAATCCTGGTACGCCAAAGCCATGGGGAGTTTCTGTAATGCAGTGGTGGGGGGACTCAGACCATCACCCAAACCTGTGCATCTGCAAGCACACAGCAAGCCACAGCAAGCACCCCGTCTTGACCAAGCCAGCTTTGCTCCTGGCTGGTGGCACCCTACCTCTACCCCTCACAGCACCCCCCTTGCTGCAAAGGGAAACTAGATTTCATTAATTTTAATTTTTCCTTCCATGGAAAGAAGGACCTCTTTATAGATGTCTTCTTGCTCTCTTTTCCCGATCCTCACTTCCAAAGACCCAACGCTAGCTCAGAGGTGTTCAGAGTTAAATACAGCCCTAAACCCAACATCATTTTTTAACATGGAGGGAAAGCAAATTTAATTCAAACAACCAGGAAGCACAGGGCGTTTCTGGGCCCTTTTTCAAGTTTTGCATTATGAAATAATCTCCTTTTTTTGGAGCACGCCAGTGTAATTGCCTGGCTGCTTTCTGTGTCAGAGTGACCAATACTTTCTAGGCCTCTGGGAATGTAAAACTGAAGAAAACATCACTCATTTGGACATTCATTATGTGACTCGTTATTGTACATTAAACATTTGTATCCTAAAATAATGGCCTTGCTATTACCAGCCACAAGATCCCCACTTCTCGGTTTAGTTCAAAGATGAGGGCATCACCAGAGCTCCAGCAGGGTGTCACCCAACACTTAGAGAACTATACCACAGTGGAAAATATTTCTGGTTTGTTTCTGTCACAGAAAACATACGCCTTTTCATTTCCAGACAGCATTTCAATATTCATTAAGCAGTAGACTAATGGTGCAATCCTTAATCACTCAAACAAGAATGGATGAGAGCAGCTCAGGGTCTGCAGGAGTCAAGGATGATCTTGTAATGGATAAGTCTCTATTTTGCAATCCTTGCTGCTGGAGTTACTCAAAAACTAAAGCCAGGTACCCCCTGCCAGAGATGGAGATGCAAAGGGAGATGAAAGGATGGCCAAAGTAATTTCAAGATACGCTTATATTTCCTTCAAGTTAGCAACACCAGCCTCACCTCAGGTCACCACTGGGCAATGGTGACACCATGAGAGATGAAGCCAAGCTTCTCTGGCCAGCTGTATAGCGGGATGGACACCTAACAGTGCAAAGTCACACCATCCCAGTAAGTGACTCATTGCCTGGGAGATGAAATCCTGAAACAACCTTGCATGAGGCCGTAGCTGCCACCAGGCATTTTCAAACCAGTCCAACCAGCTGAAGCTTGGATTTACCAAAAAAATGAATAAAGCTGACCTTTGCTGGGGTTTTCAGAGAGAAGGTCTGGGGAGGGGGGGCAGAGGATAGACCAGGGCTGTGGTGTCTTCAGGTACAAGGTGATACAACCTCATCAAGGGAGGGGGGAGACCACAAAGACTGGTGCTGTTGGAGACAGGCCCTTGTGTCCCAAGGAGACGTGGGCTGAGCTCAGCACCATGCATACACCTGGTATCACTGGATAAGCCTGCCCCACTGCTTCTGTGATGAGGAAAAAAAAGAAGAAAAGGTGCCCCCTGGGCTGGGTCTCCTGCCTGGAGTCAAACCCAGGGAGGGGATGAAGGGAATAAAAGGACCGGGGCCAGAGGGAGCTGATCTGGCTTTGACACAAGGCCAGCATATACTGTACTTTCTTCTTTCATCCACCCCAGTTACAGGCAGAACCAGATGTGGGGTTCTGCTGGCTCCAAATCCTCCTGCCCATCTCCCTCCAGCCCCATCCCCATCATGCCCCTTGCAGAACTGCAGAGGGAGGACATTTCAATGGCCAAACCCAGTGATTTGACATAATCTGGTCTCCAGTCACCACATTTGCTTCTGCAAGGTCTCCTACTACTTCCCCAAGGCAAAGAGGAAGTAACCCATCATGGTTTCATCCCTGACTCATCAGTGAGGGAAACACTAGTCATGGTACAAAGCCACTCACTGGATATTGAATATTCCCTCCTTTTCAGCACTTATAAGAGACCCTGATGTCCCCAAATGATATAGTTTGGTGATTTTTATTAATTTAGCAGTGCTTAGGGACCTCCAATGAACTTCAAATCCCCAAGCTAAATGTGCCAGAAACCTAAAGTCTTCTACCCACGGCAGCACTAAAACACAGGCCTTCTCAAAAACACAGATTGTCAGGTATGGGGAAGAAAAACATGTTTCTGCCAGAATAATGGAGCAACGCACCTTCTAGCAATTAATACACCAGCACAGGCCATACCTCAAACTCTAAATGTACATCTTCAAAGAAACACTACACAATCCTGCACACTTATAATACGCAATATATTTCTTTTGCTCAGATGAAGGGCTAAACTGAGCCCACAGTGCCCGGGAGTATGGAGGCTTTCAAGAAATTTAATGCATAGTCCACACTAAGCTTTCCCCTCTGGCAAGTGTAGGAGAAAGACAGTGAGATATAATATATATTGCAGATGTCACACCACGGGCATGGGGAGATCTCAAGAAGTAACAAGTATTTGCAAAGAACTACAATCTTAAAGACAGGATTACTTTAAAGAGCAGCTGCAGAGAGCAGCTTACAGGTACCACTCACCTGCCCCACAGAGAGTATCATCCTGGTGAATGTTCAGTCCTCCCTATCAGGAGCAACCCAAGACAGTCACATAGATGAACAAGTTGAGATGAGATGCCACCTAAGGCTCAGCATCACACACAGGTGAAGTTCAATAGGACGCACCTTGCAAAAGCCTCCCCCCCCGTAAGCTAGGCAAGACCATATTTTTTCTCCCAAGACAATGCAGCTTTGTTCTTCAATATCCAGAGCACGCCAGGTACCTGTGGTAAGCTGGCACTTCTGAGCACAGGCCTTTCACAGTCCCTGTGAAACCAGAGGGGTTTTCTGAGCCCAGAGAGATGTTCTCCTGAGTTAGCCAAACATAAACAAAGACTGCAGGCATCACCTCCCAGGTCCATCCAAAGAATCAAAGCCAGTTCAGGTGCAAACACAAGACTGCAGAGGTTAGAGCAGACCCCAGGTGAAGGCTGGTACCACAGTACTGCCAGCCAGCACCAGGACCCTTTATACACTCAGAGCCCACCCAGTGCAGGTGACCCTCTATAACATCCAGAAAGCATCAAGACAAACCCAAAAATGCACAAGTCTCACTCCACAGGAGCACAACCTGCTACCTCTCCTTCCAAATTCAGCTCTAGCCCTTTGCTCCTAAGCTTGCTGCTAGCTTCTGCACTTTACCATCTACCCCATAGACCTCTGTAATCAGAACAGCTGGAGAAGAAGTGGGCTGGGTGCTCCCATCTGTGAGTGATTAGTGGAGGGGGCAACATGGCCACAGCTGAAGGCCATTCCCATCCCTGGCTGAGCAGGGAAGCCTTGAATGCTTTCTGGGCAGCATAAGAGGGTTAGTGGGCCAGGTTTCTGAATCCTAAAGGATATAATTCTGTCTCTTCCACCCTTTCCATCTCTTGCTACTCCTACCTGGGCTCTCTGGTGACTCCTGGTCCTAGTCCATCCCCTGGCCGTGCCTGTCAGTGGAGCCTGTGACCTGCATGTGGCCCTGCCCAACTAGGTCAGACCCTATGGGACAGCACCCCACCAGTGAGATCACATTGAGTGCTGGCACTACCCTTGGCTCAATCCCCCTTCGTGGAGCAGCTCCAGTCTCACTGATGCTCTCCTAACAGAGATAGCGTGCTCCAGGGTCCCTCCTACACAAGTTTCCCAATCAAAATCATGCAAAGATGTTGTGTTTTGGGGCAAGACCCCCTCTTTTTCCTGCTGAAGGTGATTGCATTGTAAACACAATGGTCCTTGTCATCCTACCCAGAAGAAATGCACGCATGATATCAACAAAGCCTTGCAAAGCATGGACTTGAGTTGAGTGGTGGGGAGGGAGAACCCACTCAATCCAGAATTTAAATCATGTTCACCAAGTTTTTATTTTTTTAAACCATCAGCATTGATTTTTCTGATAAATCATCTGGCTGTGTGTCTTAAGGACGTAACCCGGTGCATGTGAACCAGTGCATCAAAATGAAAGGCGTACATGAACTGCCAGTGAATTGGGAGTTGTGATCTGTTATGACCTTGCTGGGAGTCCCGCGGCACAGTACCACATGCCGCTCATCGCCACCCTGCCTCTTGTGCAACCACCAGGTTTCAACAGTGCAAGATTTCGGTGGAAGGTCACCAATAAGCTCTCATCACTTGCCTCTTATGGAATATATCTGCCCTGACTTCAATTAAGGGAAAGGAGACACCCTGCACAATTTCGGGAGAGCTTTTCTTTGTTCTCCCCTGCTTGGCTCATGCGTTTGTCCCCATGCCCATCCGCAGCCCATGGACCCACAGTATAATCATATATTAACTAAACAGCCTCTCTTCTTCTAAAAAAGAAAATATACAATATACATATGGTTTAAATGGAGCTTAAAGGGATTCGGGGCCTGGCACTGAAATTATAAGAGGTACTTATAAGAGGCATTTGCTAAACTAAAACTCCCCGGCCTTTTAGCAACCCTGAAAAAAGAGAGGGGGAAAGGGCAGAATGAAAAGACATGCTGAGGAAAAGTTAATTTTTTCCATTGGACACCCGCGTGTGCCAAATTAACCCTTAATGTAAAGCCTCCTGCACTTTTACTTAAACAACACCAGTAATGAGGGACCAGCTCACCAAGCTCAGCCCTCCACTGATCCTCTCCCTGGGTTTGGCAGGGGGCTGGTTTCCGAGAGACCAATGGTTAACCATTGTGGGCTGAGCATCCACAGGGCAGAGCCGAAATACCCCAGTAATTAACTATAGGTGAATCATATTTACTGTGGCTCTGTTGTTCCAAGATTCTCCGACAAAGGCTAAATTCAAGAAAACTTAAAATGAAACAGATCTCCAGAGCTGATTTATTGGTAATGCAATTAGGATGAGGGAGAGAATATAATTACCAAGTATTCTCACTTCTCCCCCACCCCCGCAGCTGATTTAAAGAGGAAGCTCTTGGTGTAATAACTACTTTCTGGTTTACTTTACTTCTTAGCATGGCAGTTGTTGAAACAGCTTCAGTGTTTTCTCAGCTGCATTTTTATGTCAGTACTAAGAATGGGATGAAATGGTTCGGACGCGTCGAAGGAGGGGAAAAAAGAAAAAAAAAATTATTGAGGCACTAACATGAAAAAACACCCCCAAAATATTTCAGAGGAGCTAAAAATGCACCTGAGGCTGCAATGTGATTGAGGAGAGGCCAGAAGAACAGGTCATGCATGTGGCTGTCCCTCCGCTTCCCAGAAGCGCACGTAGGAAAGTGCTGATGGAGTGCCAGGACGGTTTGCCCTCAGGTCTATCCCATGCAGGTACATAATTACAATGGGAACTAGTGGCAAAAACCCTTGCATTTAGCCCAGCTTACTGGTACAAGATCTTTAATCTGCAGCAGACAGAGTACTGGGCTTGGATCTGGGAGGCCAATAGCCAGGCTGTAAGCCCTGCATCAGCAGAGCTGGAGCTGCAGTGATTAATGTACATTAAATAATAATAGTAACACAAATGCAAAGCATTTCTTGCATGCAAGTGGCTGCTCAGCAGCAGACCCTCACGGCCACCCCAAACTCCCACAGCGAGAACCTCGACCAGCAGGATGGCATGTCCATCTGTTGCAAAACCTCTTGCAATTCAGAGCGGTAAGTACATACATCTTTAATTACTGCTTATTATTTATCTCTCCACGAGCCTTGGAGCTCCGAGTCTTGAAAGACATAAATATGTGTTACAAAGATATGTGGCAGCTTCATCACTCTCATTCTGTTATTTTTATTATTCAAAGTATGGCAAAACCTATGTAAGTGTGAGTTGATTCCCATCACTAGTGCACCCCATGAAGAGGGAGGAAATGGGGGTGCATTGGTGGCCCCCAGCTGGGAGCAAAGGCATTGACCTCTTTGGAGATGGGGAGTGGTTTGGGGGGTGGTGGGGAAAAGGCAAGGAAAGATGCTGAGCAGAGGTAAATGGCGGGATGCAAGCAATTGCTAAATATGCATCACTGGCAGCCCAAACCCTTCCTCGCTCATCTGCCAGGCAAAGGCAGAGCGGGAGAGCCTGACACTGCTTGCAGGGAAACAAAAAGGAAAAAGAAAAGGGGGGAAAAGAAAAAAAAAAACCAGAAAAGAAACATGCAAGGAGACACCTTAAAAGCATTCCCACAGCCATTTGCCAATCCACCTAAATCCTGACCTGGAAGAAAACACCCCACCTCGTCCCAGGCTCTGGTGAGTCATGCTGAAACCTGCTGAGCAGTGTGGGGAGAAGGGCCCAGGTGCAGGGGCTCCTGGCAGGGGGAGCAGCACGTCCCAGCTGGGGCCACTGGTAAAGATCATCCCCTTCCTGGCTGCACCTCTCTGTCCTGGGAGGATTCACCTCTATCTTCTCACTGCAGTGTGAGAAAAAAAATTAAAATTTAAAAAAAATGCTTCATGTAGCATCAAATATTTCCAGGAGTGCCACTGCTCTTTCTCCCTCCTTAAATCCATCCCAGTGCAACTCAAAGGGTTGTCAGTCTGTTCCTGTAAAAAAAAGAGGAATATAAGCCCTCATGAAAGTAAAACAGAGGTGGCCCTTGTCTGCACCAAACAGTTCTGCTGCTCCAGCCCTGGGACCAGAGCAGGGGAGAAATCAGACTTCGCATCATCTTCATGGCAAGGAGGTGTAAAGGGTAGGGTACAAGGAGAAGAACCTCTAGAAAGACATCTGGCCCCGAGCAGGAGCCCCACCACACTCTTATAAAAAAATGTGTGCCCAGAAACATGCTCGCTGCTGCTGGATGTGCCCCAGGGAGCCCTCGCCAACCTAGCCTGCTCCAGTCAGCACGCGGCTGGGAAGGAGCACCTGTAGCTGGGTACAAGCAGCCACTTGTGCTGCTTGCAAATCAATAATTCACTATTCCTCAACTTAGTATCCCCAACCACTTCGAGCACACATAGCGAGTACACTCCACCTTCATCTATCCCCATAGCAGCTCCCAAGGAGCCACCATCAAGCTGGACCAGGGCTTGTCTCTCGAGTGATGGCAAACCAGAAATTGGGCATCACTCTGTCCAGAGGAGGTCTCTGGGGTCAAAGGTACAACCCTCTGGGGAGGCACCTGTGCAGGTTGCAGCCATTAGACCCAACTTGGTCAAAACCTGTGCAAGTAAGCCCTCCCAGAGCACCTCCAGTGATGGACCAGCCCAGCTCCCAGGAGAGGCCGGCCCTTCGCTGGTGCTAATCCCAGGGCCTTTGGTGGTGCAAATATCAGCGTTTCCCCCACGTGTGTAAAGGGCACATGCAAGACACGAATACATCACCTGCCCCCAAAAACTGAAAACTTCCCGGGGTTAAAGATGGAGGCTGGATTTAGGGCATCAGGAACTTGACTGCTGCAACCCCAGCACAAAGGGAGGCTGGGGTTTTTGTTATGTTTATTATGGTTTTTTAAGCAAGATGCTGATATTAAACTCTATTTCCAAATGCCGCTAGAGCCATGCACGAGCATAGACCCACATTTAATCTCCCAGGGAGCTTTTACAATCACTTTCATAACTCACTCACCATAGGGGTTTTGCTTTCCGACGCATCGCCCCTTATCTCAGCCTGGCTGCAGGAGAGCGAATCTGGGGTGGGATGCAGAAATACGTTTGTTACTTTCTATGCCGTAATTGCAAACCACAAGGAAGAACATCCTTCCTCATTTCACAGCTAAAAAGCTACAAAACCACAACTGCCTTCCCAGCGGCGATAGCGGCCAGCCACGGAGGAGCGGGAGCAGGAGGATATCCCCTGCGCAGATGTTTGCCCCTGCCACCCATGCCGTGGTTTCGCAGAGAGAAGCTGGGGCACCCGATAAAGCATCCGGATTGGAAGGATTTACGAGGCTCCTATTCCTAAATCGAGGGGAGGGGAAGGTTTAGTGGGTGCACGGCAAGCTGGAAAACAGCATGGAAAACACCAGTGTGCCTGGCCAAGAGGCTATCACCAGGGTTTGGCCACGAGCTTGGTATTGTCCTGATATTTACCCTCCGCCTTCCCACAAAGTTCACTTTGTAAATGACGAGCAAAATTCTCCACAGCCAGGTTATTTTCAGCCGAGCTTGTAGATATGATGCTCCTGGTGCTCCTATGTGGATTCAGGATGGTGGTGGGGGTGGGGGAACCACTCATAAAACACCTGGTTTTATAGATATCTGCAGGAGGATTACCATGGTATGGCCTGCTCTATCAGAAAAGGTTGTTTTGTTTGTTTTTTGTTTTAATAGGTGTTTAATGCTACATGCAACAAGTGATGAGGCCCCATTCAGCGCAGCCCACGCCAGGGATCAGCTGAGCGACAGCCCCATAAATACTTCCAGCCTAACTAACCTATGGCCCCATACAGCTGCCTAGCTGGTCCACTAACCCTGTTACATGCTAAATTTATGATTCCTAAACAAGATAAAAGAAGGATATATTGGATTTATTTTCTTTAAAAAAAAAACTCAAAGCAAGGAGTCTGTATTTCTAAGGGTTCAGCCAGCTCAGTGCCTGACAGCGGGCATTACCTACCACTATTTTATGGTCTTTGCTGGCTGCGTGCATCCGTGCAGCTTTAAAAAGCAATATTCTTTGTAAAGAGTGGTTTGGAAACAAATTAATATTAGATTGCCAGAAAGGGGATAGGGAGGCAGCTGTGGGGTGAGAAACAGGCTTCAATGCATGGCTCAGACCTGGTCTGAGTTCAGCTGCTGGGGCCCAGCTGGAGACCAGGCTTTTCCTCAAACGATTAACCCGACCTCAGGGAAACCCTATTTTTTTCATGGCCCAAGCCCTAGGCAATGGCAGTGGTGTGGGAGCAGAGCATGACCCCAAACTCAAGCTGTTGGGCTGGGTCCACAGCCAGCAGCCCCTGTCCCATCCTGGTTTTCATCTCCATAATGGGAGAGGTGCTCTATAACTCCACAAAATAAATAAAATCATCTAATCTCTGGGTTTCAGATGAACGTATTTACCTGGTCTCCCTATTTTACTCCACCCTTGACCTCCACACATTATATAGGAGAGCTGTATAATGCCCACCTGAAAAGCAATCTTTCAGGGTAGGGGTTTTGTTTTATTTTCTTTGTTTGAAAAGACAAGTCCAGCCTCCCGATGGCTCCAGCTCACAGCCGGCTGAACCAGGCCTTTTGTTTTTAAGGGTGCAAATTAAGGGTACTGCATTTTCTTTGCTTTTTAGAACAAGTCTTGACCTTTCAACCCTAAAGCTGGATGGAGAGAGGACCAAACACTCAGAGGATCTCTCCCTTTTATCCCAGCTGTCCCCACCTTGTGTGCCAAGTCCTTCTGGCTTGAGATTTTAACATCCAGTGTCTGACAAACAGCAAGGGCAAAAGCAAGGGCAGCATCTTCCAACTTCAGAGGGGGAATAATTACAATAAAATAATTTTTAAAGGCTCCAGGAAACAAGAAATGGCCAGAAAAAAACAAACTTGGCATATATGGTGAAGGCTCAAATTGCTGCCAACATGAATAAGAACCTCAAGCACAGCACCCAAGAACCCCGTGGTCCCTTCACCAGACTGTACGTTTTCTATAACCCATAACCAATATTGCTGTCAGCAGCATCAAAGCAGCCTAGCCACCCTCCAAAAGGAGATGCAAGAGAGTGGGCTGCCCAGAAAATCTGGAAAAGCTCAGATGGGGTCCCAACCGAGCACTTTTTGACCCACAGAGCACCAGCGTCAGCACCAAGCCACCAGCCAGAGATGCATGGGGACCCCAGAGAGACGCTCCAGAGGTGAAACACACAAACCCCAGGGCAGATTCAGACCCCATTTTACACCTTTGGAAGCCCACCGCAATGCTGCTGGCTTTAGCCGTGGTCTCCCCATCCGAAGCCAGTGTGAACACATGCTCCCCTGCCCACAAGAAGCACCAGCTACTTCTTCCAACACCCAAACCACCGCTCAGCATCCTCAACTCTGCCTTCAGCAGCTTCTTCATGGCCTGACTTACTTTCTTCTTCTTCTTCTTTTTCTTTTTAAGTACACAGCATGAAAAACCACACACAGGCCAACTTCAGAGATATTCCCACTAGAAAAATTAAATACTCATAATGCTTTTTTAAAGTGAATTGGGCCCCTTAATTTGCATCTTATAATAAGGATGTTATCATACTGGTTTATGGCTCAGCGCTTTAGTTTCTATCTCTCAGGGGCTAGATTTCCCCTCATGAGTTCAATAGATGTCTGTGAACTAATGTAATTTTTTAAAAGGCTTTTCTTCTGATTAACATTACAACCTTTATGAGTTAAAGGTTTTACTTGCCGAAGTACAGGGCGTGTTGGCATTCGAAAGCCAGGCACTGTACTTGCCAGAATGGCCACGGAGGATGCTGCAACCCTGGGGTTAATCCTGGGCAGCGGGTGGAAACCTCCCTCACCTCCTCACACCGAGCCGAGCTCTCCAGCGTACTCTGCCTCTTACATTTAGCTTAATTATAAAACATTGTCACTCGAATATTAAAATAATGTTTAATACACAGAAGGGAATAAGCCAGTCCAGAAAAATGCATAATTTCCCCGTGCTGCCTTGCTAGTTGCATGCAATGAGGTCTTTTCTTTTCCCTCCTTTCTCCTGACTGCTTCTTGCAGCGATGCTGGGAATATGCTTCCAAGAGCCTTTAAAAAGCATTAAAAAGCCAGGGAGACTTTCCCCATCTCCACACTTTCCAGGGGAGCCCATCCTCTGATCCCCTTGCCCTCAGGAGGCAGAGTGGGGCTGGGGTGAGATTTGTCTCCTGTCCCCTTCCAGCCCCACATCCACGCAGCAGCACCGGGGTCTTTGGGAGAGGAAAACAGCAAGGACTTGACTAAATCCCAGAGGACGTTTTAAAACTTGCCCAAATTAGAGCCCGGGGGCGGATGCTCAGCATTTCAAAACAGCCAGTCTCAGAGGTGCTCAAACACGCCGCGGGTAGGAGAGATGTCGAAAATGCCAGCCCCTGCTTTAATATACCCTGGGATCATTCATCACCTCCACACCTTATTTTATATTGCCAGGCTCTACTTTAAATAAGCTTTTTTTTTCCCCTCCCCTTTAATCACTACAGCTGCAGAAGGTGCTATCTCTTCAGCAGGGGAGACAGAAAGGGAGAAAGAAAAAAAAAAGAGGAAAAGGGGGGATTTGAGGCAGAAAAAGTCAACAAGAGCAGCCAGGTGCAAAGCAGCTCCCAAAGGGATGTTGGTCCCCACTGCCTCCAAAGGGAAAAGCCAAACCCCAGAGGACCATGCAGGGAAGAGTTCTGTTGGGAGAAGAATATACAAAAAAGAAGTTTTATCGATACTGGAATTGGGGGTGCAAGGGTGTTTTGGGAGAGCAGGGCAGGCAGAACCCACACCACCCATCAATGGGGGCTTTTCTGGAGACAAGCCATGGGACAAGGGCCACCAGAGGACAACCTTGGCCCACGGGGAAGGGGGACCGAAGTGTCACAGCCACCAGGCTCTGCTCGCTAATGGAGGGCTGTAAGAGGAGGTCAGGGAAAGGACAGACACATAAAAAAAAAAGTAGTTTATTTAGGGCTCTGTCCTCTACTCCCTCACTGCCCAAAGTGTCCTGGGTTTGCAAGGGCACAGCTATTTAAAGATTCTGATCTGGCATCCCCATAGGCACTACTAGCTGTGCTACGGATACTCAGGAAGCAAGTTCACAGCCCCATTATCCGCTGCCTGCAGGGGTGCTTCACAGGGGGCCCTTGGCCACCAGCACCTTCACCCAACCTCTTGCTATGGATGGGGTGCAGAGCCAGAGAAACCCGAGCGAAGGGGTTAAGCAGCCTGTGGTTGCTCTGCCCCTGCACTTACCACCTGGAGGAGTTTTGCTCACAACTGGGAAGCATTAAGGGTTTAACATGAACGGGTGCAGGTGGTACAGCTTGTAGCTGCAGGCTCTTTGATGCATTGGTCTGGACAAGCTCTAGGGATCTTCTGCCAGACCATAGGAACAACCTGGTGAGAGGCCACTTCCTGCTAAGGGGACTCTGTTGCTGGGGTCAGCCCCTCATCAGGTCCATAGGGTTGGGCAGGGGTTTTATTGCTCCATCTAGACCTGCTTATTGAGGAAACCTCGTCTTTTCTGGGCATTTGAGGAGGTTAAGTTTAGCAACAACCATGCTGGGGGAAAAGGGAAGGTCTAAAAGTATTGCCTTTTTCATTCCATTTAAATTTTAAGATGTTGTAAAGCATGAAAATAACTTGAAAGGCAGTAGCCTCGTTTTATTAATAGCAAGTATTTATTAGCCTCCTTGATTTACAGTATGTTTCTGAAAGTCATCAGTCCATCACATTCTTCAGCACGGGGGCTGAGTTGTTTTTCTTGGTCAACACAATATGGAATATAGATCTGAATATTAGAAGCCAAATACAACCTTCATTTTGCATGCACATAGCCCACCAACAGGAGGCCCATAAATGAATCCTGTATAGCCCTTAGACACATGCATTTGCAGACATTTGGGGAGAGGTGGGAGCTTCTATACATTGCCACTGGAAACCCAGAGGGTCACAGAAATCACCAGGGAAGAGCCATCAGGGCTAGAGCAACCTCAGAAAGCATCACAACACGTGCACACCCCAGCCACCAAAAAAGGCAGAAATCGACCTTTTGATCTTGCTTCTGGGTTTTGACATGACAAGCTATCTGTCCATCACCCATCCGTCTCACTGCAGTATTTAATGCTCACACAGCATAGACACCTCCACCCACCCATTATCATTCCTATTTCCAGCTTTGTCCTTTTTCCCCACCCCCCTCCCACCCTTGCCATGGGGTTTTGCCTGTCCAGCTGTCTGTCCGCACCACCTCTGCCCATCACCACGGCACGCAAGCGCCTGCCTGCTGGAGCTGCGGCCAAGCCAGTGCTTCCCGGGGATCACATCGTGCTCATTACGGGAGGCCAGACGAAATTAAATTGGGGCCCACTGGTTCTGCCATCTGAACTTCATCACCGCTAAAGACGCAATAAAAGTAATAGCAACAACGAACAAGCCTCTACCAGATGTGTAACTCTATCCAGTGAGATTAAGGAATAAGGGCCATATTTGGGGTGGGGGGGTTTTGTTGTGTTCCCCCCCTTCAACTCCATCTTTCCTTGGGAATAATTGATTATTTGGACCCCTGTAGATTAATGTTAAGAGGGGGACTTCTGTGGGGAAAGGAGGTTCAGGGGATGTTGGGATGGAGGTGCAACAAGATTTAATCAACTTGAAGCAGATACAACATACAATTCAATGATGATGCCTAATCACGCCTGAAATGGGAAAAACTGGGGGGGAAGCAGAGAATGAAAAGAGAAGCAAATGAGGCACCACTGTTATTCAGGGAGTTGTTCAGCTTGGTCTTCGATAATAATTTATAGTGGGATCACATGAAATATCACACCAGAGCAGGGAGCCCTGGAAAGGCAGCTACGTCCAGCAGGTCCTGCACCTCACCACCAAAAATACACAGGTAAAGGCTCACCCCAGGTTTCACCGGCATCCAGACAACTCAAACACACACAGCGATGGAAGAACTGAGATGCAAAACAAAAGCATGGGGTAAACAGCACAGTTGGTAAAACAACCTCCAACAGCCCAAGAAGGATGGTGCTTCCCTCTGACTTCCCCCAGAGTCTGCAGTCACGTTGCCTCCCACCAACACCACGATGCTCCCGCTGGTCCCATAGGTCACTTAGTGGGACCAGACATGAAGCTGGGGTTGAAATGAAACATGGAGGGTTTGGGAGTGCTGCTTGAAATCTCATTCACAGGTTTTTATGATCAGTTTTCAGATCCCTTCTGGAGAGAGCTTTCTCATCTTGTAAAAGCCCACGGCCCAAATGCACCGCGAATCCAAAATATATACTATTTTGAAAGCAAAATTTAAGTTAGACTTCACAAAAGACTCGACCTTTGCTGCATTTTAGTGTCTTGAAAGTGTGCTTAGAAATAAAATACAGCACGGTCAAATTGCCTTCAAGTTTAAAGCAGCTTTTTAAACCCAAAAAAATCAAAGCTGAGCTAGTTAATTCCCAGGTATCTTGCTCATCTCAGCCCCATGGACTGGGAAAGAAGGAGCTTTTCTTTTGTTTATTAAAAACTCCAAACCTTCAGGAGCTTTGGTGTTTTTTTTTGTTTGGCTTTTTTTTTTCTTATAAAGACCAAATGTACTTAGTTTTTAAACTCTGATGTGCAGACTGACACATTGGGAATATGCTTAAATACAAAATCCCCAGGAATATTGCCCCTCTCACACTGAAAACAGAGCAACCTCCAGCTTTGAGGCTAACAGGTTTCCAGCTCTCCCCTTGCAGGAAGCCCTCCACTCCTGTTAATTGGCAGAAACTTGTTAAGCCACTGTAATGCGATCACTGGCGATCCTCCACACACCCAGATACAGCAAAGAGCTTTGCAGCAGCCAAGTCCTGGCCAGACAAAAAGAAGATCCTAACAGTATCCCTAATCAAAGCTCACAGGAGCCCAGGTTGCACAAGGCAGTGGAATCCCCTCATAGCTCCACCAAAAAGTTGTGCTGGTGCAGCTACTCTGCAAGAGCTACATAGGGCCTGCGAGTAGGATCAGGCCCTGCAGACAGGGAGAGGAGCCCCCAGTGCAGCCCTAACACTTGCAAGAGGCTCTCAGCACAGTCATTACATGTACTGGCAACTTTAAGGCAACACATAAATTCTGCAGATGTTTTAAAGTCCTAAGAGTTGGGGGGGGTTAACACCTGTATTAAAAAAACATACATTTTAAGGACTATTTCACTTTACCTTCCACACTTCATGAAAGGACAAGTATAACTTTTCCTCTCTGCGCTTGGCAGAGCACATTTAACTGTCACTGCTTTGTTATTTTCTGCTTTTCCTGGGAGAAACACCTGCCTCGTACTGGCTGCTGGAGGAGAGATGGGCCACAGCTGGAGAATGCAGAACACATCATACTTGTTCCACCAGGCAGAGCATCAAAAGTACAACCAGCTACTCCAGAAGCCATCCATGAACTGAGCTTTGCCTGTGCTCAGACAAAGTAAGAGGAAAGACACCCCAGAACTGGCTGGTACACTGAAAAACCCCTATAAAGCAGCTTCCCAGCTGCCCTTCATTATAAGCATTACAGGCCTGCTGTAGATATGTACCAGGTGATTCCTGGTTTGGAGGAGAGAGCAGAGCAACCCCCTTTGCAATTAATAACTGTGTTAGCCCTGATCTGATGCAGCTGCCTGGTGCAGAGATACCCCAGGGCAGGAGTGAGGGAGCCAGCAGCTTGTGGGAGCTGCTAACTCCTTACCAAAGGTGTGTTTGCAATCAATAGACTGCATAATGCAACAGGATTCACCCTTCCAAGGCTCAAAAAACCCCTTATAAGCAGACACAAAGGTAGTAGCACAGGCTGGGATAGGAAGAACCGTTTAAAAACATCTCCTGATGATACAAAAAAACTTAGGGTGTGTGCATACTTGGATATTTGGACTTCAAAGACCAAATTTCCTTTAAAAAAGCAGGCATGGCTCCCTTTGGGTCAACCCATGCCTATGCACCAGTCCCCCTGAGCTCCTGGCTTGACCTCCCCCTTGTGTGGACGTGCTTATGCTGCCTGCCCCAGCCCCTTGCTGAGCTCTAAGGTACAAAAGTGTCTGTGCTTGTGCTATGCCCTGGCCGACATGGGAACTACAGCCTGCGTTTTTGAAAAAGAAAAGAGCAACCACCACCCACTGAAAAGGCAACGTTGGTTCCCCTGTGGCTGTTTCGCCAGGGAAGAGTCACCGTGGCTGAGTGTCTCGCTCAGATTTTAAGAAAGGAAATTAATAAAACCAGAAGTGAGAATGAAGCTAATACATGAAGCAAATAAATCATCTGGCCCTGCCCCATGGCTTGGCGCCGTCCCACTGTGACCACCAGCGGCTGTCCTGGCAGCCTGATGTGGCCGGCCAGTGACTCTGCTCACCACCCAGCTGGTTTCTTTCACCAAATAAGGTCCATTCCTGCTCGCCAGCACAGGCATGAGTAGCTACAGCCTATAAATCCAATCGGAGACAGCACACAAGCACGCATGTAACCCATCTTCTGTTCAGCAAAGCTCTTGGGCCCCAAACTAGCAAACTCCTTGGGTGGGTGCTCAGCTCTAAGCAAGGGACAAGTGTCACTGGCAATCAGGAAAGCTGTGCAAGGGCTGGAGACACCAGAACACCAACCTCCCCCTGGTACCCCGGCTCAGGACAGAGCCCTGCATCCCCTGGTATTGACAGCACCTCCCAAAACATGCCAGCTGGCCTCACTTTCCCTTGGATGGACATTAAGGGATGTTACAGATCCCACCAGCTCCAAAAGTACGTAGTTTAACAGCAGAAATGTTAATAGAACAGCTGCATTCATCAAGAGGAGGCGGGCAATGGAGGAGAGCAGGGAGACCCCCCACTTCAGCATCACTGAACGCCAACGGGGGTTCGCCCCAACTTGGGGTGCCACAGCCATAAGCCCAAAACCTGCTCTAGCTCTGCGGGAAACGTCTGTCTGCCGGGGCCATGCAGCCTCTCGCATGGACATCAGCCCTGGCTTTCTCTTTGTAAACTCGGCACTCGGTTTTCTGCAGCCAATACAGTAATACAAAGTCATACCAGCCGTCTGGCCCTTGTTAGCATTAAAAATTAAAGACAGAGCAAACAAAACCTAAAGCTCCAACATTTATTATGGCAATTTCCCACCCGCCCACAGACCTACACTGTGTTTTGTTTTGTTTTTAATTTGTCACATCAGATGCACCTTCAGAGAAATGGCACGTCATGGAGATAACCAACAGGCCAGGTTGTCCATGAGAGCAAGACAGTCTTTTTTCACAGGGAAAGGAGCCGGTCGAAGCCATCAATAAACCCTTGACCTTGGTGGGTGGGTTTGCTCTTTTTTTTGTTTTTAGAAAATAAAAAAGAAATAAACAAAAAAAAAAACCCAAAGAAGTGTTGTACTCTATTACAAAATATAAATACGATAGTCTTGCAGGCAGGAGGAGCCCAGGGAGTGCTGCCTTCAGCAGGTGACATCTCAGGCTCTCCCGGGGATGCGGCGAGCCAGCAGGACAGAGGCCACCTCCAGACGCCAAGATGCCGCCGGCCACTCGCCCCAGCTTCACCTTCTTTCAGAATTTAAGTGCTCTTGAACTTCCATCCGAAAACTGCCAGACGTCCGGGGTTCCCTGGGCGCTGCGCCAGCTGGGGGGGTACGCCGAACCTACAGAGAGCATGGGGACAGAGGAGAGAACAGGTGTGACATGGCCCACAGTGCGAGTTATTCTCTTACTTTACTTCTTTTTTTTTTCTTTAGCAACTAGGACACTCAACTGTCACAAAGGAATATGGCACAGCAGAGCCCTTCCTCCTCTCAGGATGCACTCTCACATCCGGCATCACTAAGGACCACGCAGGAACCACAGGAATCATTTAGGAGGAGAAACCTCTGGGCTTTACTGAGAAACCGACGCTGTGCCAGGAGCTCCGTCTGGGCAAGGACCAAGCCAGCCTGTCTGAAAATTTCCTCTACTCCTTCCCAAAACCTCAGCGGCCTCCCCCAGCACCCACAGTGCATCCAAGTGTGGAAGACCCTCGGTACTGTTAATATGCCACACAGTGGGCGGCTCACGGAGGACTTTCCCCAACTCATTACAAGTTGGATGTCGCATGGTGTGCAAGTGCACACTGCAGTAGCGAAGCTTGAGCTGCAAAGCCCCAGCACATGCCCAGCAAAGTGCACAGGTGACTCGCCATCAACTCTGGCAGCATGGAACAGCAAACACCCCTGGATCCGCTCAGGTGGAGAATGAGAGCAGCTATGAATCCCCGCTCCAGGCTTATCACCCAGCACCATGCTACCCCGAATGGCAGGCTAAGGGCTATACTGCTGGCGGCAGCGGTGGTGAGACCAGCACATTGCCAGCACGACCCTCAGAATCCACCTGTGCATCCCAACCAGGGCACCAGTTTCTATGGAAATTGCTTCATTAATACTTAAGAGAGTGGTTGAAGGGCTACGTGCTAGCTGCTGTCAAGCTCCTAGTAGCTCCTAGTAGATCTTCACCAGGTGTAAACTGGAGTGGCTTCTCTGGGCACACGCCCAGTTCCCTCCCAGGGAGGGCTCGTTGCTGCTGATGTCTGAGCCTGACATGTTTTAGGCTGATGTTAAAGCTGGCTGAGACTTTCAAGGGAGCCAAGAGCACCGCAGCCATCCCAGCCCAAGCGTATGTCCCACCAAAGGGCACAAAACATGGCGGGTCCCCCACATCTCCCGTCCCTTGGCAGGGAGGGGACCCCATGCCTGGATCCCTGTGGCTCCTCTGAAACCAGCAGCTGAGCATCTGGGCTCGAGGAGCAGTGGCTCTCCGGCAACTTCAGCAAAGAGCCCGCCAGGCAGTATCACTCTCCTAGTCAATATTATGGTTTGCCCATGCATCTGCCAAAAATGGTTTTCAAGCTTTATATGACGAAAAAAAGGAGAGGGAGGGAGCTAAAAAAGTGGCTGCTATCTCTTTTCTTTTTTGTACAAACACTGCACTTAGATAAACCCAGAAACTGTATCTTATCAGATACGCCAAAGCCTCCTGAATGTCAGGCAAAGACACGGTATCACTTATTCCTGTATTTATCTCAGCCCTTGGAACCGTAATAAGTATGAAACATCTGTAGCCTCAATTCTGGATACTGTTTCAGCGTCTTCATTATGTTAATCATT
>NC_087515.1:44847035-44933035 GCF_963921805.1 Phalacrocorax carbo | reverse complement strand
TTCCTTTCCCCGATCTAACCTTCGCTTCTTTCTGCAGCTCCCTTATCCTGTCTACTACACACTGTGGTTGAAACCAATGGCTTTTTGCCCGATCTTGCCCCTGGGGTGAGGGACGAGATCGGTGTGCCTCCAAAAGATCATATAGTGTATTTATCCCTTCCACTGGTGAAGGGACGTAATCGTGGGCAGCCCACTGCCTTCTGAGCGGCCATCTTATTTAACACAACGGGGCTGTATCATCCTGACGGGGCCACACCTTAGCATTCGAAATTGCCCCTATTCACCCCCAAGAGGTTACACGTTAAGATTGCACTTTCTGTTCTCTGAGAATCCTGCTGGCTACGCCAATTTAAAATGTCACGATCCACTGTTGGGATGAACAAGTTAGCAGAGGTTAAACCCCCTTGCTTTCCAACCGACCTCAGATAATTCTGGGAGGTTGGGGGCGGCTGGGTTTAACTTCTGATTGACTCCAATATTTTAGCGTGACTAGGTTCCGTCTACATTCTCGGGAACAGAATTGCGACTCAAAACGAACGCAAGTGCCAAGTCACTTTATTTGTCCAACAATAAATACGTGAGAGAAAAGGAGAGGAAAAAGTGAGAAAGGGAAGGAGAGCGAACGAGCACGACAGCTTTGTAACAGCTACCACCACGACCCTGTGGTGGTCCGTCTGTTTCTCCGTCCGTGCGGTCCGTCCCTTTTGCCGTCCGTCCAGACGTCCTTCCGGTCCGTCGGTCAGTGCGGTCCGTGCACCTGCTGTAACTTCAAATCAGGTGCTGCAACGTTCCAGAACACGCCTCCTGGTCTCCTCTTTTGATAGGATAGTCATCCTGCATAGTCAATGACTGTTTTCCATACCCACGCCTCCCACTCGGCGCTGGGGCGCATGCCCAGTACCGCCACTAGAGGGTGCTGGAAAGTTCTAGAGGGGCCGAGCCCCCCATCAGTCGACCCTGGGCACACACACTCCCGCCAGGCAGGAATCAACGTCCCGCTCAGTTGCCGTGGTGAGTAAGCTTTGGCAGTGAAGCTTGCCCCGCCAACAATGTTGAGACAAGTTTCTAGTCCCTTATGCCACTCCGTGGCTCAACATTGGTGGCAGATATAGAGACAGCGATGAGAGAAAGGATAGAAGGCAGAAAGATAAAATATCAATAACAAATATTTCAGCTATAAAGGCCAAAACATTGTAATGATATCAACTTTAAACAAGGCCAATGCCTACCATCAGTAACAATTCAGTTCCCATACTACAAAAAACCCCAAAGGAAACATATTGCGGAGACACAAGCTGACATGGAGCTCTAATTTGTTTAATTCCATCAGGTGACACAGAGGGTACAAGCTGCAGATTTGCATCGACACATTGGATTAACTGAATGAAACATGGGATGACATGTGGCAAAAACAGTGACGTTTGCTAGACCACACAGTAGGTAAAATAAGATTCGTTTAATCCAAGGGCCTCCTGGAAGCCAGGAGAACAGGTCAACATTCCAGCCTTCCCAGGTTTGCACGGGAACATGGGCTGATCTCTGTATTCCAGCAGTGGTTTGTTTAACGACCTTGCCACTGTCATGAATTTTTAAACAGCAATTATGGTCATTCAGTTTCCCGCAGACGCCACCTTCTTCAGCTAGTAGGTAGTTGAGAACCATTCGATGCTGGTAAATTGCAGTTCGCATTTGGGTTGCCTGATCTGCCAATAGGTCAAGGGCCTCAACTGCCTGATTGGTAATAACTTCTACTACGGCTTGCAGCCGGATAATGCGATTTAGGTTGTAAATGGGTTCTCGAGCACCACTAACCCCTTCGTTGGGGTTCCACGTTGTGGGTCCATAATGTCGTATGATACGTTGGGGGGTCCACGTGTCTTTACCCCAGGACCGGCCACCCCCATCAGTGAAGGAGGTATCAATAATTTTGGGTCGTTTTTCCCACTTCAAATACGTTCAAATATTTGAACAACCAAGTGGTCTCCACCTGTTTCTGGGAGTAAGAAAAACAAGGGACAGATCACCCCACGTAACATATTCCTGACCAATTTGCTGGCAGCGCTTTATATGCATGGTTTCCACATATCCAATAGTGTCCCTTAAGGGCTACTGACCCATTAGCAAAGGGTCCTCTCTAACATTCTGTATGAGGTGAGGGGTCAAAATAAGGGGTGGGCTCTAAACCAAATGGGTCACTTCCAACACGACAATACAGCGATTACTTTGTGGTGTTTTCACAATAGGGTATGTCTGAACAAAGTTCTTCCCATGCTGTCCTCCAACGGGGCCAATCTACGCTATTAAAAGATTTACAGTTGTAAGCTCCTGCTTCCTGGTCCCAAATACAACCCTGGCCTACACTGTCACCTCAACTTGCATTAAGCGTAAGAGACCAAAATCTGGGAAATGCGCTTGTGCCTCCCTCATCCTTCACCCAGGCATAGGTATATATTAATTCATCCTTTTTATGCAGCTCTTCCCCCACCTGAACGGCTATGCTTACGTTCCGATTCGTCCACTCGCACGCGCTGTTGCCCACAGAGGGGCCATCCTTTTGCGTTCTAGCCAAGCAATACTTACCTTTCTCTGGAAATTTTATGTGCCACGGTGAATCATGTGAGCTTTCCCATGTTTTATTCCCTTTTGCTTCACTGTATCTGCTCACCAACCATTTCGGTAGCAAAGGCATAGCTACCCGGGGCCAACTTGATAGACCAACCGGTCCTCCACATATCCAGCATTTTGTGATATTATAAACACTTGTTATTTGTTCAGCCAATTGCATAAAGGAATTCTTTATATCATTCCCTTCATCCCCAAAGTCTCTGAGGGGATAACTAACTAATCCAGGGGTCACGGGCCACACAACACACCGAAACAACAAAACTGACCTTTTGCTCTCAAATGTTCATCTCGCCACATTCTGTCCGGTTCCCACAGAGGTCGCCTGTGAAATGAAACAAAGTTTCAACAAAGTGTTGACTCGCCCTGCTTGGGCTTTGCACAGTTAAGATGAGGGGACAGTCCAGCGAGTGTTAATTTTGTGCTCCTTTGCCCAGGCATCTTTAGCCTTCCAGGCATGCCTGTTAAGGGGTTCAGCGAGTATGAGGGGAGCAGCCCCAATGGTTGGCATTTCTACCAACACTGTCTGTCCAGGGAGAAAGGTTGGTTCTCCAGGAACATTAGGAGCTTAAGGTTTTGGAATTAAAACTGGAGGTTTAGGGTAAAAGGCATTTAGTCGGGGGCATCCATTTATTCCCCACCGGTCATTGACACAGGTAACTGTGTCCCGGAGACACTCCGCCCAATGTGGCTTACGAGGTTTCAGAAATTGTTTTAAGAGCCCATTAGTCCGCTCCACTAGCCCATTGCCTTGGGGGTAATCTGGGGTGTGGAATACCCACTTGATTCCCTCTCCCCGTGCCCACTCCTGTACTCTGGCAGCGGTAGAACGGCTGCCATTCTCCGACTGAATGGAACTAGGCTTTGGGAGGGAGCTAAACCAAACTTTCAGGGCCCGCACTGTGTTTTCTCCCGTTGCTCATGGAAATGCTTCGGCTTAGACTAGGCCAGAAATTACTTCCGCGCCGACTAGTACATATTGTTTTCCTTCCGACTTTCGGAAAGGCCCAATGTAATCTATTTGCTAAACTTCCCAGAGGGTCTTATTATCTCTCAAATGGAGTGGGGATTCTTCCATGGGGTGTCGCTCCAGCCGGAGTCCGTGTTGTTCACAAGCCGAGATACAGGTCCTGCAAGCTTCCCGAGTGACAGGCCAGCCTCCGGCACGCGCCTCCTCGTATAAATCATTGGGCCCTGCGTGGCCACATTTAACATGTAACAGGTCTAAGAGCCTACCCCAATTTTCTCCCGTTTGATTCTCCTCCTGCAGGGGGCAATTCTGGCCAACTCGCCCACCCTATTATTCCAATCACTTGTCGGAGCACTCCCTTCCTGGTGGGAGGGCACCCACGCTATTGTGAAATCCCCATGCTTGGCAATACCTAAGATCTCTTGCCACCTCTCCTTTTGCCACACTGGCACCCGATTCACCTCCCAGTTGTTCCGTTCCCAAAGAGGGAGCCATTCTGTGCACCCGCTGAATACTGCAAATGAGTCAGTGTGGCTACACACCGGAGTTCCCGCTCTTCCCTCGCTGTTGAACACACTGCATACTGCCACTAGCTCTCCCACTTGGGCACTGCCCTCGCCTTTGGTTATGATTTCCCTCTTGGTAGCCACATTAATAGCCACAGCCCGATACTTCCACTGTTTACCCTCTCGTTTGGCAGAGGCATCTGTGAACCACACATTTCGCAGCTCCTCTGGAAACGGTGGGGCAATTTTAACAGCAGGAGGCGGGGTATCCTCCTCCAAAAGGTTTGTCACTTCTTCCTTCATGCTTAACACCTTAGGGGCACCTTCAGTGACGGAAAAAACCAGCTACAATAATATTCACTTTTAGCATACCATTTTCTCACAGTATCCCTTTGGGCCACCCCGTCAGGGGTTAGCAGGAGTCCCTGCTAACACAGGCTTAATTACCTTAAAAGGTCCCCTGAAAACTATAGGTTGTTGGCGTATGGTTTGTTCAGCTTCTCTAAGGGCTAAACTCACTACAAACCAACCCTTTTTCCCAACTGGAGTATCGCTTTTCAGCATCCTTAGACCTTCTAGAATAAAACCCAGTCGGTCGAATAGGTCCTTCTGGTCCCTTCTGCCAGAGATGACTTGACAGTCCCCGTTCACTCTGAATCGGGTCGGTGGGGTGGATAGGGCCCAAAACTTGATGGGTGCTTACTTCAAACACCAGAAGGTGCAATACCTCATCACGGGCTAGAGCCCGTTCCCAAATCGCCCTCTTTCACGACAGGTCCTGTAAGAGGCGTGCAATTATTGCAAAGTCCAGGATACGTTTTCTCCAAAAGACCAACAACCCCAAGGCACGTTGCAGTTTCTTTTTACTTTCTGGGGTCTTTACCTGATCCAATGCTGAGAGGGCATCCCGAGGAATACAAACTGACCCTCCTTTCAACCAGATGCCCAAGAACTGAACTTCACTGGCAGAGGTTTGTATTTTTTCTTTTGGCATTTGGAGGCCTATTCCTCCCAGACAATTAACAATTCAGTCCTGCATAGTCCCCCTACTAGTATGTCATCAATATACTGGTAGACTTTAACTTCTTTCTGATGGGATTATTGACAATTCCTGTGCTAGGGGCTAGGGTAGGTGAGTGTTTATATCCCTGAGGCAGGCGAGCGAAGTTATATTGTTGTCCTTCCCAAGTAAAAGCAAATTGATCTCAATCACGCTCCTGCAGTGGAACCATAAAGAACATGTCCTTCACATCAAGGGTTGCCAAGATAGGGCGGGCCTGCTCTTGAACGGTTGCAATTAATTTGGCTACGTTGGGTACTGCTGTACTCAGGGGACCAGTGTTTGCATTCAAACACCGATAGTCAATGATCAGCTGCCATTTTCCATTACGTGTGCGCACTGGCCACACCAGTGAATTGTACGGGAAATGGGTAGGCAGTAAAATACCCCGTTGTTTGAGATCCTCAATTCCTGGGACTACCCCTTCTCTCACCCCTAATGGCAACAGATAAGGTTTCACATTGGTAATCTTGGAGGGGGCAAGGGCAGGTGCTGTTTGCAATAGGTGTACCTCCACCCAAGGCATCTCAGCTAATTGCCTGATCTGGGGATACCAGAAGTCCACGAGTTCCCCTGGCTATCACACCACTGCCTTCCCTTTAAATACATCTACGCCTACAAGGTTCGCCTGGAAAGGTCCTATGGCCACCACGGTATTTATTGATGGGGGCTCCCTCTCCCGGTAACCATAGTGTCACTAAAGTCATGGGTGTCGACTGTGTTTTTCCCAGAGCATTTAAGATAACTAGATTTCTAGGTGGGATCGAGGTCCCACACCGCTCTGCTTCGGGCCGTATCAATGCGGTGATTCATGTCCCAGTATCAATGAGAAAAATTACTGGTCTTTTCCTTGGTCCTACAGCTACTGTGATTAATAAATCCCCCCCTTACATTCAAGGTGAGTTGTCTTAAAAACGTCCATCCTCTGCACCCCCGCCTTCAGGGAACGGAGGTTCTAGTTTCCCACCTTTTCCCCAGTCGGCTCCCTCTCGATGTCAATCAGGTGTGGAGCATCGGGAACCGGCTCGAGAGCGGCTTTCCTCCCTGACCATTTCTGTGCAAGCTTTTCCAATTTTGGGGTCGGGAGTTCATCCATCAGGTCTCGTGGAATACCCTTCTGAATTCCTAAAATGCCAAAACCCCTGTCGGCTTAGGGGTTTCTCTCTCCCCGAATAATTGCCCCAGAGTGGCTTCAAGTCTTGGTCCTTCCCTGTTGTCAGCTGCAGACTGTTTACTTGCTCAGCAGACCGTACGACCCTAGTTTTGTTTTTTCTGGAACGCTCCACCAGCAGGGCCGTATCTTCTCCCAAAATTCATTAACTCCTGCGCTACCTCCCCCCACGTCCACACATTCCTTCCCGACCACCAATGGTCGGGGGTTGTTATCCCTTCTAGAGCAGCCGTGGTTCTTTCTACCTCAGAGGTGTTTTGAATTTTCCCCTGTAATTGGATCCCAATGGGTTTCAGGGAATCAGAGAGTCCCTGCATCAGGGGAGTCATCCTCTCCAGGTCCACCGGCATCATCATCGGGGAACTCTGGTTAGGCTTGAGCTCCCGATCCTCCATCATTTGGACACAGGCCGCCTTCTGCACACTTTCCACTAACTGATCCACCGTACCTGTTAGGGCAAGGGGATCACCCCCTCTAAAGGGTTCAGCCCCCCAGCCCCAATATGCAGCCCTCTGAGTTAATGACCATGGGGATCGGTGATTACCTGTAGTTAGGAACAAACCCAAACCCCACTATCCTTCTGCTTCTTTCTCTGACCACAAAATTCCATCCCGCTGACAGGGACACTCTCCACACATATTCCGTCTCTGATTCCCTTGGAGCGCTCACCAAGTCCTTTCTCAACTTTGCTAGTTCAGTTGCTGTAAATGGGACTTCTTTGGTGAGAACTTGAGGACGGTCATCGTTATTGTCCTCACAAAAGTGCTCTGTTTTAACCAGTGGATACACGTGAGGGAAGCTTTCTACAGTTTCCCTTGCCTTCTGCAAGTCCCACCAAGGGGGAGACTACCTCTGCCACTGCATCCGCTTCCCTCAAGAATTGACTCCCCAATTCTTCCTTTAATGCGGAATATAGATTTCTCTCCTCCTCCAACAACTGCTTATTTTCCTTCAGTTGTTCCTGCAGTGACCTTATGGCCACCTGCAGTGAGCCTATTACGGCGTTGGCTTGACAAAGCCTCCGTTTCGTATCTTCAATTGCCACTGCCAGACTTGCTCCCAATACTGCACAAATCACAGCTTTTCCTTTCCCCGATCTAACCTTCGCTTCTTTCTGCAGCTCCCTTATCCTGTCTACTACACACTGTGGTTGAAACCAATGGCTTTTTGCCCGATCTTGCCCCTGGGGTGAGGGACGAGATCGGTGTGCCTCCAAAAGATCATATAGTGTATTTATCCCTTCCACTGGTGAAGGGACGTAATCGTGGGCAGCCCACTGCCTTCTGAGCGGCCATCTTATTTAACACAACGGGGCTGTATCATCCTGACGGGGCCACACCTTAACATTCGAAATTGCCCCTATTCACCCCCAAGAGGTTACACGTTAAGATTGCACTTTCTGTTCTCTGAGAATCCTGCTGGCTACGCCAATTTAAAATGTCACGATCCACTGTTGGGATGAACAAGTTGGCAGAGGTTAAACCCCCTTGCTTTCCAACCGACCTCAGATAATTCTGGGAGGTTGGGGGCGGCTGGGTTTAACTTCTGATTGACTCCAATATTTTAGCGTGACTAGGTTCCGTCTACATTCTCGGGAACAGAATTGCGACTCAAAACGAACGCAAGTGCCAAGTCACTTTATTTGTCCAACAATAAATACGTGAGAGAAAAGGAGAGGAAAAAGTGAGAAAGGGAAGGAGAGAGAACGAGCACGACAGCTTTGTAACAGCTACCACCACGAACCTGTGGTGGTCCGTCTGTTTCTCCGTCCGTGCGGTCCGTCCCTTTTGCCGTCCGTCCGGACGTCCTTCCGGTCCGTCGGTCAGTGCGGTCCGTGCACCTGCTGTAACTTCAAATCAGGTGCTGCAACGTTCCAGAACACGCCTCCTGGTCTCCTCTTTTGATAGGATAGTCATCCTGCATAGTCAATGACTGTTTTCCATACCCACGCCTCCCACTCGGCGCTGGGGCGCATGCCCAGTACCGCCACTAGAGGGTGCTGGAAAGTTCTAGAGGGGCCGAGCCCCCCATCAGTCGACCCTGGGCACACACACTCCCGCCAGGCAGGAATCAACGTCCCGCTCAGTTGCCGTGGTGAGTAAGCTTTGGCAGTGAAGCTTGCCCCGCCAACAATGTTGAGACAAGTTTCTAGTCCCTTATGCCACTCCGTGGCTCAACATTGGTGGCAGATATAGAGACAGCGATGAGAGAAAGGATAGAAGGCAGAAAGATAAAATATCAATAACAAATATTTCAGCTATAAAGGCCAAAACATTGTAATGATATCAACTTTAAACAAGGCCAATGCCTACCATCAGTAACAATTCAGTTCCCATACTACAAAAAACCCCAAAGGAAACATATTGCGGAGACACAAGCTGACATGGAGCTCTAATTTGTTTAATTCCATCAGGTGACACAGAGGGTACAAGCTGCAGATTTGCATCGACACATTGGATTAACTGAATGAAACATGGGATGACATGTGGCAAAAACAGTGACGTTTGCTAGACCACACAGTAGGTAAAATAAGATTCGTTTAATCCAAGGGCCTCCTGGAAGCCAGGAGAACAGGTCAACATTCCAGCCTTCCCAGGTTTGCACGGGAACATGGGCTGATCTCTGTATTCCAGCAGTGGTTTGTTTAACGACCTTGCCACTGTCATGAATTTTTAAACAGCAATTATGGTCATTCAGTTTCCCGCAGACGCCACCTTCTTCAGCTAGTAGGTAGTTGAGAACCATTCGATGCTGGTAAATTGCAGTTCGCATTTGGGTTGCCTGATCTGCCAATAGGTCAAGGGCCTCAACTGCCTGATTGGTAATAACTTCTACTACGGCTTGCAGCCGGATAATGCGATTTAGGTTGTAAATGGGTTCTCGAGCACCACTAACCCCTTCGTTGGGGTTCCACGTTGTGGGTCCATAATGTCGTATGATACGTTGAGGGGTCCACGTGTCTTTACCCCAGGACCGGCCACCCCCATCAGTGAAGGAGGTATCAATAATTTTGGGTCGTTTTTCCCACTTCAAATACGTTCAAATATTTGAACAACCAAGTGGTCTCCACCTGTTTCTGGGAGTAAGAAAAACAAGGGACAGATCACCCCACGTAACATATTCCTGACCAATTTGCTGGCAGCGCTTTATATGCATGGTTTCCACATATCCAATAGTGTCCCTTAAGGGCTACTGACCCATTAGCAAAGGGTCCTCTCTAACATTCTGTATGAGGTGAGGGGTCAAAATAAGGGGTGGGCTCTAAACCAAATGGGTCACTTCCAACACGACAATACAGCGATTACTTTGTGGTGTTTTCACAATAGGGTATGTCTGAACAAAGTTCTTCCCATGCTGTCCTCCAACGGGGCCAATCTACGCTATTAAAAGATTTACAGTTGTAAGCTCCTGCTTCCTGGTCCCAAATACAACCCTGGCCTACACTGTCACCTCAACTTGCATTAAGCGTAAGAGACCAAAATCTGGGAAATGCGCTTGTGCCTCCCTCATCCTTCACCCAGGCATAGGTATATATTAATTCATCCTTTTTATGCAGCTCTTCCCCCACCTGAACGGCTATGCTTACGTTCCGATTCGTCCACTCGCACGCGCTGTTGCCCACAGAGGGGCCATCCTTTTGCGTTCTAGCCAAGCAATACTTACCTTTCTCTGGAAATTTTATGTGCCACGGTGAATCATGTGAGCTTTCCCATGTTTTATTCCCTTTTGCTTCACTGTATCTGCTCACCAACCATTTCGGTAGCAAAGGCATAGCTACCCGGGGCCAACTTGATAGACCAACCGGTCCTCCACATATCCAGCATTTTGTGATATTATAAACACTTGTTATTTGTTCAGCCAATTGCATAAAGGAATTCTTTATATCATTCCCTTCATCCCCAAAGTCTCTGAGGGGATAACTAACTAATCCAGGGGTCACGGGCCACACAACACACCGAAACAACAAAACTGACCTTTTGCTCTCAAATGTTCATCTCGCCACATTCTGTCCGGTTCCCACAGAGGTCGCCTGTGAAATGAAACAAAGTTTCAACAAAGTGTTGACTCGCCCTGCTTGGGCTTTGCACAGTTAAGATGAGGGGACAGTCCAGCGAGTGTTAATTTTGTGCTCCTTTGCCCAGGCATCTTTAGCCTTCCAGGCATGCCTGTTAAGGGGTTCAGCGAGTATGAGGGGAGCAGCCCCAATGGTTGGCATTTCTACCAACACTGTCTGTCCAGGGAGAAAGGTTGGTTCTCCAGGAACATTAGGAGCTTAAGGTTTTGGAATTAAAACTGGAGGTTTAGGGTAAAAGGCATTTAGTCGGGGGCATCCATTTATTCCCCACCGGTCATTGACACAGGTAACTGTGTCCCGGAGACGCTCCGCCCAATGTGGCTTACGAGGTTTCAGAAATTGTTTTAAGAGCCCATTAGTCCGCTCCACTAGCCCATTGCCTTGGGGGTAATCTGGGGTGTGGAATACCCACTTGATTCCCTCTCCCCGTGCCCACTCCTGTACTCTGGCAGCGGTAGAACGGCTGCCATTCTCCGACTGAATGGAACTAGGCTTTGGGAGGGAGCTAAACCAAACTTTCAGGGCCCGCACTGTGTTTTCTCCCGTTGCTCATGGAAATGCTTCGGCTTAGACTAGGCCAGAAATTACTTCCGCGCCGACTAGTACATATTGTTTTCCTTCCGACTTTCGGAAAGGCCCAATGTAATCTATTTGCTAAACTTCCCAGAGGGTCTTATTATCTCTCAAATGGAGTGGGGATTCTTCCATGGGGTGTCGCTCCAGCCGGAGTCCGTGTTGTTCACAAGCCGAGATACAGGTCCTGCAAGCTTCCCGAGTGACAGGCCAGCCTCTGGCACGCGCCTCCTCGTATAAATCATTGGGCCCTGCGTGGCCACATTTAACATGTAACAGGTCTAAGAGCCTACCCCAATTTTCTCCCGTTTGATTCTCCTCCTGCAGGGGGCAATTCTGGCCAACTCGCCCACCCTATTATTCCAATCACTTGTCGGAGCACTCCCTTCCTGGTGGGAGGGCACCCACGCTATTGTGAAATCCCCATGCTTGGCAATACCTAAGATCTCTTGCCACCTCTCCTTTTGCCACACTGGCACCCGATTCACCTCCCAGTTGTTCCGTTCCCAAAGAGGGAGCCATTCTGTGCACCCGCTGAATACTGCAAATGAGTCAGTGTGGCTACACACCGGAGTTCCCGCTCTTCCCTCGCTGTTGAACACACTGCATACTGCCACTAGCTCTCCCACTTGGGCACTGCCCTCGCCTTTGGTTATGATTTCCCTCTTGGTAGCCACATTAATAGCCACAGCCCGATACTTCCACTGTTTACCCTCTCGTTTGGCAGAGGCATCTGTGAACCACACATTTCGCAGCTCCTCTGGAAACGGTGGGGCAATTTTAACAGCAGGAGGCGGGGTATCCTCCTCCAAAAGGTTTGTCACTTCTTCCTTCATGCTTAACACCTTAGGGGCACCTTCAGTGACGGAAAAAACCAGCTACAATAATATTCACTTTTAGCATACCATTTTCTCACAGTATCCCTTTGGGCCACCCCGTCAGGGGTTAGCAGGAGTCCCTGCTAACACAGGCTTAATTACCTTAAAAGGTCCCCTGAAAACTATAGGTTGTTGGCGTATGGTTTGTTCAGCTTCTCTAAGGGCTAAACTCACTACAAACCAACCCTTTTTCCCAACTGGAGTATCGCTTTTCAGCATCCTTAGACCTTCTAGAATAAAACCCAGTCGGTCGAATAGGTCCTTCTGGTCCCTTCTGCCAGAGATGACTTGACAGTCCCCGTTCACTCTGAATCGGGTCGGTGGGGTGGATAGGGCCCAAAACTTGATGGGTGCTTACTTCAAACACCAGAAGGTGCAATACCTCATCACGGGCTAGAGCCCGTTCCCAAATCGCCCTCTTTCACGACAGGTCCTGTAAGAGGCGTGCAATTATTGCAAAGTCCAGGATACGTTTTCTCCAAAAGACCAACAACCCCAAGGCACGTTGCAGTTTCTTTTTACTTTCTGGGGTCTTTACCTGATCCAATGCTGAGAGGGCATCCCGAGGAATACAAACTGACCCTCCTTTCAACCAGATGCCCAAGAACTGAACTTCACTGGCAGAGGTTTGTATTTTTTCTTTTGGCATTTGGAGGCCTATTCCTCCCAGACAATTAACAATTCAGTCCTGCATAGTCCCCCTACTAGTATGTCATCAATATACTGGTAGACTTTAACTTCTTTCTGATGGGATTATTGACAATTCCTGTGCTAGGGGCTAGGGTAGGTGAGTGTTTATATCCCTGAGGCAGGCGAGCGAAGTTATATTGTTGTCCTTCCCAAGTAAAAGCAAATTGATCTCAATCACGCTCCTGCAGTGGAACCATAAAGAACATGTCCTTCACATCAAGGGTTGCCAAGATAGGGCGGGCCTGCTCTTGAACGGTTGCAATTAATTTGGCTACGTTGGGTACTGCTGTACTCAGGGGACCAGTGTTTGCATTCAAACACCGATAGTCAATGATCAGCTGCCATTTTCCATTACGTGTGCGCACTGGCCACACCAGTGAATTGTACGGGAAATGGGTAGGCAGTAAAATACCCCGTTGTTTGAGATCCTCAATTCCTGGGACTACCCCTTCTCTCACCCCTAATGGCAACAGATAAGGTTTCACATTGGTAATCTTGGAGGGGGCAAGGGCAGGTGCTGTTTGCAATAGGTGTACTTCCACCCAAGGCATCTCAGCTAATTGCCTGATCTGGGGATACCAGAAGTCCACGAGTTCCCCTGGCTATCACACCACTGCCTTCCCTTTAAATACATCTACGCCTACAAGGTTCGCCTGGAAAGGTCCTATGGCCACCACGGTATTTATTGATGGGGGCTCCCTCTCCCGGTAACCATAGTGTCACTAAAGTCATGGGTGTCGACTGTGTTTTTCCCAGAGCATTTAAGATAACTAGATTTCTAGATGGGATCGAGGTCCCACACCGCTCTGCTTCGGGCCGTATCAATGCGGTGATTCATGTCCCAGTATCAATGAGAAAAATTACTGGTCTTTTCCTTGGTCCTACAGCTACTGTGATTAATAAATCCCCCCCTTACATTCAAGGTGAGTTGTCTTAAAAACGTCCATCCTCTGCACCCCCGCCTTCAGGGAACGGAGGTTCTAGTTTCCCACCTTTTCCCCAGTCGGCTCCCTCTCGATGTCAATCAGGTGTGGAGCATCGGGAACCGGCTCGAGAGCGGCTTTCCTCCCTGACCATTTCTGTGCAAGCTTTTCCAATTTTGGGGTCGGGAGTTCATCCATCAGGTCTCGTGGAATACCCTTCTGAATTCCTAAAATGCCAAAACCCCTGTCGGCTTAGGGGTTTCTCTCTCCCCGAATAATTGCCCCAGAGTGGCTTCAAGTCTTGGTCCTTCCCTGTTGTCAGCTGCAGACTGTTTACTTGCTCAGCAGACCGTACGACCCTAGTTTTGTTTTTTCTGGAACGCTCCACCAGCAGGGCCGTATCTTCTCCCAAAATTCATTAACTCCTGCGCTACCTCCCCCCACGTCCACACATTCCTTCCCGACCACCAATGGTCGGGGGTTGTTATCCCTTCTAGAGCAGCCGTGGTTCTTTCTACCTCAGAGGTGTTTTGAATTTTCCCCTGTAATTGGATCCCAATGGGTTTCAGGGAATCAGAGAGTCCCTGCATCAGGGGAGTCATCCTCTCCAGGTCCACCGGCATCATCATCGGGGAACTCTGGTTAGGCTTGAGCTCCCGATCCTCCATCATTTGGACACAGGCCGCCTTCTGCACACTTTCCACTAACTGATCCACCGTACCTGTTAGGGCAAGGGGATCACCCCCTCTAAAGGGTTCAGCCCCCCAGCCCCAATATGCAGCCCTCTGAGTTAATGACCATGGGGATCGGTGATTACCTGTAGTTAGGAAGAAACCCAAACCCCACTATCCTTCTGCTTCTTTCTCTGACCACAAAATTCCATCCCGCTGACAGGGACACTCTCCACACATATTCCGTCTCTGATTCCCTTGGAGCTCTCACCAAGTCCTTTCTCAACTTTGCTAGTTCAGTTGCTGTAAATGGGACTTCTTTGGTGAGAACTTGAGGACGGTCATCGTTATTGTCCTCACAAAAGTGCTCTGTTTTAACCAGTGGATACACGTGAGGGAAGCTTTCTACAGTTTCCCTTGCCTTCTGCAAGTCCCACCAAGGGGGAGACTACCTCTGCCACTGCATCCGCTTCCCTCAAGAATTGACTCCCCAATTCTTCCTTTAATGCGGAATATAGATTTCTCTCCTCCTCCAACAACTGCTTATTTTCCTTCAGTTGTTCCTGCAGTGACCTTATGGCCACCTGCAGTGAGCCTATTACGGCGTTGGCTTGACAAAGCCTCCGTTTCGTATCTTCAATTGCCACTGCCAGACTTGCTCCCAATACTGCACAAATCACAGCTTTTCCTTTCCCCGATCTAACCTTCGCTTCTTTCTGCAGCTCCCTTATCCTGTCTACTACACACTGTGGTTGAAACCAATGGCTTTTTGCCCGATCTTGCCCCTGGGGTGAGGGACGAGATCGGTGTGCCTCCAAAAGATCATATAGTGTATTTATCCCTTCCACTGGTGAAGGGACGTAATCGTGGGCAGCCCACTGCCTTCTGAGCGGCCATCTTATTTAACACAACGGGGCTGTATCATCCTGACGGGGCCACACCTTAACATTCGAAATTGCCCCTATTCACCCCCAAGAGGTTACACGTTAAGATTGCACTTTCTGTTCTCTGAGAATCCTGCTGGCTACGCCAATTTAAAATGTCACGATCCACTGTTGGGATGAACAAGTTGGCAGAGGTTAAACCCCCTTGCTTTCCAACCGACCTCAGATAATTCTGGGAGGTTGGGGGCGGTTGGGTTTAACTTCTGATTGACTCCAATATTTTAGCGTGACTAGGTTCCGTCTACATTCTCGGGAACAGAATTGCGACTCAAAACGAACGCAAGTGCCAAGTCACTTTATTTGTCCAACAATAAATACGTGAGAGAAAAGGAGAGGAAAAAGTGAGAAAGGGAAGGAGAGAGAACGAGCACGACAGCTTTGTAACAGCTACCACCACGAACCTGTGGTGGTCCGTCTGTTTCTCCGTCCGTGCGGTCCGTCCCTTTTGCCGTCCGTCCGGACGTCCTTCCGGTCCGTCGGTCAGTGCGGTCCGTGCACCTGCTGTAACTTCAAATCAGGTGCTGCAACGTTCCAGAACACGCCTCCTGGTCTCCTCTTTTGATAGGATAGTCATCCTGCATAGTCAATGACTGTTTTCCATACCCACGCCTCCCACTCGGCGCTGGGGCGCATGCCCAGTACCGCCACTAGAGGGTGCTGGAAAGTTCTAGAGGGGCCGAGCCCCCCATCAGTCGACCCTGGGCACACACACTCCCGCCAGGCAGGAATCAACGTCCCGCTCAGTTGCCGTGGTGAGTAAGCTTTGGCAGTGAAGCTTGCCCCGCCAACAATGTTGAGACAAGTTTCTAGTCCCTTATGCCACTCCGTGGCTCAACATTGGTGGCAGATATAGAGACAGCGATGAGAGAAAGGATAGAAGGCAGAAAGATAAAATATCAATAACAAATATTTCAGCTATAAAGGCCAAAACATTGTAATGATATCAACTTTAAACAAGGCCAATGCCTACCATCAGTAACAATTCAGTTCCCATACTACAAAAAACCCCAAAGGAAACATATTGCGGAGACACAAGCTGACATGGAGCTCTAATTTGTTTAATTCCATCAGGTGACACAGAGGGTACAAGCTGCAGATTTGCATCGACACATTGGATTAACTGAATGAAACATGGGATGACATGTGGCAAAAACAGTGACGTTTGCTAGACCACACAGTAGGTAAAATAAGATTCGTTTAATCCAAGGGCCTCCTGGAAGCCAGGAGAACAGGTCAACATTCCAGCCTTCCCAGGTTTGCACGGGAACATGGGCTGATCTCTGTATTCCAGCAGTGGTTTGTTTAACGACCTTGCCACTGTCATGAATTTTTAAACAGCAATTATGGTCATTCAGTTTCCCGCAGACGCCACCTTCTTCAGCTAGTAGGTAGTTGAGAACCATTCGATGCTGGTAAATTGCAGTTCGCATTTGGGTTGCCTGATCTGCCAATAGGTCAAGGGCCTCAACTGCCTGATTGGTAATAACTTCTACTACGGCTTGCAGCCGGATAATGCGATTTAGGTTGTAAATGGGTTCTCGAGCACCACTAACCCCTTCGTTGGGGTTCCACGTTGTGGGTCCATAATGTCGTATGATACGTTGAGGGGTCCACGTGTCTTTACCCCAGGACCGGCCACCCCCATCAGTGAAGGAGGTATCAATAATTTTGGGTCGTTTTTCCCACTTCAAATACGTTCAAATATTTGAACAACCAAGTGGTCTCCACCTGTTTCTGGGAGTAAGAAAAACAAGGGACAGATCACCCCACGTAACATATTCCTGACCAATTTGCTGGCAGCGCTTTATATGCATGGTTTCCACATATCCAATAGTGTCCCTTAAGGGCTACTGACCCATTAGCAAAGGGTCCTCTCTAACATTCTGTATGAGGTGAGGGGTCAAAATAAGGGGTGGGCTCTAAACCAAATGGGTCACTTCCAACACGACAATACAGCGATTACTTTGTGGTGTTTTCACAATAGGGTATGTCTGAACAAAGTTCTTCCCATGCTGTCCTCCAACGGGGCCAATCTACGCTATTAAAAGATTTACAGTTGTAAGCTCCTGCTTCCTGGTCCCAAATACAACCCTGGCCTACACTGTCACCTCAACTTGCATTAAGCGTAAGAGACCAAAATCTGGGAAATGCGCTTGTGCCTCCCTCATCCTTCACCCAGGCATAGGTATATATTAATTCATCCTTTTTATGCAGCTCTTCCCCCACCTGAACGGCTATGCTTACGTTCCGATTCGTCCACTCGCACGCGCTGTTGCCCACAGAGGGGCCATCCTTTTGCGTTCTAGCCAAGCAATACTTACCTTTCTCTGGAAATTTTATGTGCCACGGTGAATCATGTGAGCTTTCCCATGTTTTATTCCCTTTTGCTTCACTGTATCTGCTCACCAACCATTTCGGTAGCAAAGGCATAGCTACCCGGGGCCAACTTGATAGACCAACCGGTCCTCCACATATCCAGCATTTTGTGATATTATAAACACTTGTTATTTGTTCAGCCAATTGCATAAAGGAATTCTTTATATCATTCCCTTCATCCCCAAAGTCTCTGAGGGGATAACTAACTAATCCAGGGGTCACGGGCCACACAACACACCGAAACAACAAAACTGACCTTTTGCTCTCAAATGTTCATCTCGCCACATTCTGTCCGGTTCCCACAGAGGTCGCCTGTGAAATGAAACAAAGTTTCAACAAAGTGTTGACTCGCCCTGCTTGGGCTTTGCACAGTTAAGATGAGGGGACAGTCCAGCGAGTGTTAATTTTGTGCTCCTTTGCCCAGGCATCTTTAGCCTTCCAGGCATGCCTGTTAAGGGGTTCAGCGAGTATGAGGGGAGCAGCCCCAATGGTTGGCATTTCTACCAACACTGTCTGTCCAGGGAGAAAGGTTGGTTCTCCAGGAACATTAGGAGCTTAAGGTTTTGGAATTAAAACTGGAGGTTTAGGGTAAAAGGCATTTAGTCGGGGGCATCCATTTATTCCCCACCGGTCATTGACACAGGTAACTGTGTCCCGGAGACGCTCCGCCCAATGTGGCTTACGAGGTTTCAGAAATTGTTTTAAGAGCCCATTAGTCCGCTCCACTAGCCCATTGCCTTGGGGGTAATCTGGGGTGTGGAATACCCACTTGATTCCCTCTCCCCGTGCCCACTCCTGTACTCTGGCAGCGGTAGAACGGCTGCCATTCTCCGACTGAATGGAACTAGGCTTTGGGAGGGAGCTAAACCAAACTTTCAGGGCCCGCACTGTGTTTTCTCCCGTTGCTCATGGAAATGCTTCGGCTTAGACTAGGCCAGAAATTACTTCCGCGCCGACTAGTACATATTGTTTTCCTTCCGACTTTCGGAAAGGCCCAATGTAATCTATTTGCTAAACTTCCCAGAGGGTCTTATTATCTCTCAAATGGAGTGGGGATTCTTCCATGGGGTGTCGCTCCAGCCGGAGTCCGTGTTGTTCACAAGCCGAGATACAGGTCCTGCAAGCTTCCCGAGTGACAGGCCAGCCTCCGGCACGCGCCTCCTCGTATAAATCATTGGGCCCTGCGTGGCCACATTTAACATGTAACAGGTCTAAGAGCCTACCCCAATTTTCTCCCGTTTGATTCTCCTCCTGCAGGGGGCAATTCTGGCCAACTCGCCCACCCTATTATTCCAATCACTTGTCGGAGCACTCCCTTCCTGGTGGGAGGGCACCCACGCTATTGTGAAATCCCCATGCTTGGCAATACCTAAGATCTCTTGCCACCTCTCCTTTTGCCACACTGGCACCCGATTCACCTCCCAGTTGTTCCGTTCCCAAAGAGGGAGCCATTCTGTGCACCCGCTGAATACTGCAAATGAGTCAGTGTGGCTACACACCGGAGTTCCCGCTCTTCCCTCGCTGTTGAACACACTGCATACTGCCACTAGCTCTCCCACTTGGGCACTGCCCTCGCCTTTGGTTATGATTTCCCTCTTGGTAGCCACATTAATAGCCACAGCCCGATACTTCCACCGTTTACCCTCTCGTTTGGCAGAGGCATCTGTGAACCACACATTTCGCAGCTCCTCTGGAAACGCTGGGGCAATTTTAACAGCAGGAGGCGGGGTATCCTCCTCCAAAAGGTTTGTCACTTCTTCCTTCATGCTTAACACCTTAGGGGCACCTTCAGTGACGGAAAAAACCAGCTACAATAATATTCACTTTTAGCATACCATTTTCTCACAGTATCCCTTTGGGCCACCCCGTCAGGGGTTAGCAGGAGTCCCTGCTAACACAGGCTTAATTACCTTAAAAGGTCCCCTGAAAACTATAGGTTGTTGGCGTATGGTTTGTTCAGCTTCTCTAAGGGCTAAACTCACTACAAACCAACCCTTTTTCCCAACTGGAGTATCGCTTTTCAGCATCCTTAGACCTTCTAGAATAAAACCCAGTCGGTCGAATAGGTCCTTCTGGTCCCTTCTGCCAGAGATGACTTGACAGTCCCCGTTCACTCTGAATCGGGTCGGTGGGGTGGATAGGGCCCAAAACTTGATGGGTGCTTACTTCAAACACCAGAAGGTGCAATACCTCATCACGGGCTAGAGCCCGTTCCCAAATCGCCCTCTTTCACGACAGGTCCTGTAAGAGGCGTGCAATTATTGCAAAGTCCAGGATACGTTTTCTCCAAAAGACCAACAACCCCAAGGCACGTTGCAGTTTCTTTTTACTTTCTGGGGTCTTTACCTGATCCAATGCTGAGAGGGCATCCCAAGGAATACAAACTGACCCTCCTTTCAACCAGATGCCCAAGAACTGAACTTCACTGGCAGAGGTTTGTATTTTTTCTTTTGGCATTTGGAGGCCTATTCCTCCCAGACAATTAACAATTCAGTCCTGCATAGTCCCCCTACTAGTATGTCATCAATATACTGGTAGACTTTAACTTCTTTCTGATGGGATTATTGACAATTCCTGTGCTAGGGGCTAGGGTAGGTGAGTGTTTATATCCCTGAGGCAGGCGAGCGAAGTTATATTGTTGTCCTTCCCAAGTAAAAGCAAATTGATCTCAATCACGCTCCTGCAGTGGAACCATAAAGAACATGTCCTTCACATCAAGGGTTGCCAAGATAGGGCGGGCCTGCTCTTGAACGGTTGCAATTAATTTGGCTACGTTGGGTACTGCTGTACTCAGGGGACCAGTGTTTGCATTCAAACACCGATAGTCAATGATCAGCTGCCATTTTCCATTACGTGTGCGCACTGGCCACACCAGTGAATTGTACGGGAAATGGGTAGGCAGTAAAATACCCCGTTGTTTGAGATCCTCAATTCCTGGGACTACCCCTTCTCTCACCCCTAATGGCAACAGATAAGGTTTCACATTGGTAATCTTGGAGGGGGCAAGGGCAGGTGCTGTTTGCAATAGGTGTACTTCCACCCAAGGCATCTCAGCTAATTGCCTGATCTGGGGATACCAGAAGTCCACGAGTTCCCCTGGCTGTCACACCACTGCCTTCCCTTTAAATACATCTACGCCTACAAGGTTCGCCTGGAAAGGTCCTATGGCCACCACGGTATTTATTGATGGGGGCTCCCTCTCCCGGTAACCATAGTGTCACTAAAGTCATGGGTGTCGACTGTGTTTTTCCCAGAGCATTTAAGATAACTAGATTTCTAGATGGGATCGAGGTCCCACACCGCTCTGCTTCGGGCCGTATCAATGCGGTGATTCATGTCCCAGTATCAATGAGAAAAATTACTGGTCTTTTCCTTGGTCCTACAGCTACTGTGATTAATAAATCCCCCCCTTACATTCAAGGTGAGTTGTCTTAAAAACGTCCATCCTCTGCACCCCCGCCTTCAGGGAACGGAGGTTCTAGTTTCCCACCTTTTCCCCAGTCGGCTCCCTCTCGATGTCAATCAGGTGTGGAGCATCGGGAACCGGCTCGAGAGCGGCTTTCCTCCCTGACCATTTCTGTGCAAGCTTTTCCAATTTTGGGGTCGGGAGTTCATCCATCAGGTCTCGTGGAATACCCTTCTGAATTCCTAAAATGCCAAAACCCCTGTCGGCTTAGGGGTTTCTCTCTCCCCGAATAATTGCCCCAGAGTGGCTTCAAGTCTTGGTCCTTCCCTGTTGTCAGCTGCAGACTGTTTACTTGCTCAGCAGACCGTACGACCCTAGTTTTGTTTTTTCTGGAACGCTCCACCAGCAGGGCCGTATCTTCTCCCAAAATTCATTAACTCCTGCGCTACCTCCCCCCACGTCCACACATTCCTTCCCGACCACCAATGGTCGGGGGTTGTTATCCCTTCTAGAGCAGCCGTGGTTCTTTCTACCTCAGAGGTGTTTTGAATTTTCCCCTGTAATTGGATCCCAATGGGTTTCAGGGAATCAGAGAGTCCCTGCATCAGGGGAGTCATCCTCTCCAGGTCCACCGGCATCATCATCGGGGAACTCTGGTTAGGCTTGAGCTCCCGATCCTCCATCATTTGGACACAGGCCGCCTTCTGCACACTTTCCACTAACTGATCCACCGTACCTGTTAGGGCAAGGGGATCACCCCCTCTAAAGGGTTCAGCCCCCCAGCCCCAATATGCAGCCCTCTGAGTTAATGACCATGGGGATCGGTGATTACCTGTAGTTAGGAAGAAACCCAAACCCCACTATCCTTCTGCTTCTTTCTCTGACCACAAAATTCCATCCCGCTGACAGGGACACTCTCCACACATATTCCGTCTCTGATTCCCTTGGAGCTCTCACCAAGTCCTTTCTCAACTTTGCTAGTTCAGTTGCTGTAAATGGGACTTCTTTGGTGAGAACTTGAGGACGGTCATCGTTATTGTCCTCACAAAAGTGCTCTGTTTTAACCAGTGGATACACGTGAGGGAAGCTTTCTACAGTTTCCCTTGCCTTCTGCAAGTCCCACCAAGGGGGAGACTACCTCTGCCACTGCATCCGCTTCCCTCAAGAATTGACTCCCCAATTCTTCCTTTAATGCGGAATATAGATTTCTCTCCTCCTCCAACAACTGCTTATTTTCCTTCAGTTGTTCCTGCAGTGACCTTATGGCCACCTGCAGTGAGCCTATTACGGCGTTGGCTTGACAAAGCCTCCGTTTCGTATCTTCAATTGCCACTGCCAGACTTGCTCCCAATACTGCACAAATCACAGCTTTTCCTTTCCCCGATCTAACCTTCGCTTCTTTCTGCAGCTCCCTTATCCTGTCTACTACACACTGTGGTTGAAACCAATGGCTTTTTGCCCGATCTTGCCCCTGGGGTGAGGGACGAGATCGGTGTGCCTCCAAAAGATCATATAGTGTATTTATCCCTTCCACTGGTGAAGGGACGTAATCGTGGGCAGCCCACTGCCTTCTGAGCGGCCATCTTATTTAACACAACGGGGCTGTATCATCCTGACGGGGCCACACCTTAACATTCGAAATTGCCCCTATTCACCCCCAAGAGGTTACACGTTAAGATTGCACTTTCTGTTCTCTGAGAATCCTGCTGGCTACGCCAATTTAAAATGTCACGATCCACTGTTGGGATGAACAAGTTGGCAGAGGTTAAACCCCCTTGCTTTCCAACCGACCTCAGATAATTCTGGGAGGTTGGGGGCGGCTGGGTTTAACTTCTGATTGACTCCAATATTTTAGCGTGACTAGGTTCCGTCTACATTCTCGGGAACAGAATTGCGACTCAAAACGAACGCAAGTGCCAAGTCACTTTATTTGTCCAACAATAAATACGTGAGAGAAAAGGAGAGGAAAAAGTGAGAAAGGGAAGGAGAGAGAACGAGCACGACAGCTTTGTAACAGCTACCACCACGACCCTGTGGTGGTCCGTCTGTTTCTCCGTCCGTGCGGTCCGTCCCTTTTGCCGTCCGTCCGGACGTCCTTCCGGTCCGTCGGTCAGTGCGGTCCGTGCACCTGCTGTAACTTCAAATCAGGTGCTGCAACGTTCCAGAACACGCCTCCTGGTCTCCTCTTTTGATAGGATAGTCATCCTGCATAGTCAATGACTGTTTTCCATACCCACGCCTCCCACTCGGCGCTGGGGCGCATGCCCAGTACCGCCACTAGAGGGTGCTGGAAAGTTCTAGAGGGGCCGAGCCCCCCATCAGTCGACCCTGGGCACACACACTCCCGCCAGGCAGGAATCAACGTCCCGCTCAGTTGCCGTGGTGAGTAAGCTTTGGCAGTGAAGCTTGCCCCGCCAACAATGTTGAGACAAGTTTCTAGTCCCTTATGCCACTCCGTGGCTCAACATTGGTGGCAGATATAGAGACAGCGATGAGAGAAAGGATAGAAGGCAGAAAGATAAAATATCAATAACAAATATTTCAGCTATAAAGGCCAAAACATTGTAATGATATCAACTTTAAACAAGGCCAATGCCTACCATCAGTAACAATTCAGTTCCCATACTACAAAAAACCCCAAAGGAAACATATTGCGGAGACACAAGCTGACATGGCGCTCTAATTTGTTTAATTCCATCAGGTGACACAGAGGGTACAAGCTGCAGATTTGCATCGACACATTGGATTAACTGAATGAAACATGGGATGACATGTGGCAAAAACAGTGACGTTTGCTAGACCACACAGTAGGTAAAATAAGATTCGTTTAATCCAAGGGCCTCCTGGAAGCCAGGAGAACAGGTCAACATTCCAGCCTTCCCAGGTTTGCACGGGAACATGGGCTGATCTCTGTATTCCAGCAGTGGTTTGTTTAACGACCTTGCCACTGTCATGAATTTTTAAACAGCAATTATGGTCATTCAGTTTCCCGCAGACGCCACCTTCTTCAGCTAGTAGGTAGTTGAGAACCATTCGATGCTGGTAAATTGCAGTTCGCATTTGGGTTGCCTGATCTGCCAATAGGTCAAGGGCCTCAACTGCCTGATTGGTAATAACTTCTACTACGGCTTGCAGCCGGATAATGCGATTTAGGTTGTAAATGGGTTCTCGAGCACCACTAACCCCTTCGTTGGGGTTCCACGTTGTGGGTCCATAATGTCGTATGATACGTTGAGGGGTCCACGTGTCTTTACCCCAGGACCGGCCACCCCCATCAGTGAAGGAGGTATCAATAATTTTGGGTCGTTTTTCCCACTTCAAATACGTTCAAATATTTGAACAACCAAGTGGTCTCCACCTGTTTCTGGGAGTAAGAAAAACAAGGGACAGATCACCCCACGTAACATATTCCTGACCAATTTGCTGGCAGCGCTTTATATGCATGGTTTCCACATATCCAATAGTGTCCCTTAAGGGCTACTGACCCATTAGCAAAGGGTCCTCTCTAACATTCTGTATGAGGTGAGGGGTCAAAATAAGGGGTGGGCTCTAAACCAAATGGGTCACTTCCAACACGACAATACAGCGATTACTTTGTGGTGTTTTCACAATAGGGTATGTCTGAACAAAGTTCTTCCCATGCTGTCCTCCAACGGGGCCAATCTACGCTATTAAAAGATTTACAGTTGTAAGCTCCTGCTTCCTGGTCCCAAATACAACCCTGGCCTACACTGTCACCTCAACTTGCATTAAGCGTAAGAGACCAAAATCTGGGAAATGCGCTTGTGCCTCCCTCATCCTTCACCCAGGCATAGGTATATATTAATTCATCCTTTTTATGCAGCTCTTCCCCCACCTGAACGGCTATGCTTACGTTCCGATTCGTCCACTCGCACGCGCTGTTGCCCACAGAGGGGCCATCCTTTTGCGTTCTAGCCAAGCAATACTTACCTTTCTCTGGAAATTTTATGTGCCACGGTGAATCATGTGAGCTTTCCCATGTTTTATTCCCTTTTGCTTCACTGTATCTGCTCACCAACCATTTCGGTAGCAAAGGCATAGCTACCCGGGGCCAACTTGATAGACCAACCGGTCCTCCACATATCCAGCATTTTGTGATATTATAAACACTTGTTATTTGTTCAGCCAATTGCATAAAGGAATTCTTTATATCATTCCCTTCATCCCCAAAGTCTCTGAGGGGATAACTAACTAATCCAGGGGTCACGGGCCACACAACACACCGAAACAACAAAACTGACCTTTTGCTCTCAAATGTTCATCTCGCCACATTCTGTCCGGTTCCCACAGAGGTCGCCTGTGAAATGAAACAAAGTTTCAACAAAGTGTTGACTCGCCCTGCTTGGGCTTTGCACAGTTAAGATGAGGGGACAGTCCAGCGAGTGTTAATTTTGTGCTCCTTTTCCCAGGCATCTTTAGCCTTCCAGGCATGCCTGTTAAGGGGTTCAGCGAGTATGAGGGGAGCAGCCCCAATGGTTGGCATTTCTACTAACACTGTCTGTCCAGGGAGAAAGGTTGGTTCTCCAGGAACATTAGGAGCTTAAGGTTTTGGAATTAAAACTGGAGGTTTAGGGTAAAAGGCATTTAGTCGGGGGCATCCATTTATTCCCCACCGGTCATTGACACAGGTAACTGTGTCCCGGAGACGCTCCGCCCAATGTGGCTTACGAGGTTTCAGAAATTGTTTTAAGAGCCCATTAGTCCGCTCCACTAGCCCATTGCCTTGGGGGTAATCTGGGGTGTGGAATACCCACTTGATTCCCTCTCCCCGTGCCCACTCCTGTACTCTGGCAGCGGTAGAACGGCTGCCATTCTCCGACTGAATGGAACTAGGCTTTGGGAGGGAGCTAAACCAAACTTTCAGGGCCCGCACTGTGTTTTCTCCCGTTGCTCATGGAAATGCTTCGGCTTAGACTAGGCCAGAAATTACTTCCGCGCCGACTAGTACATATTGTTTTCCTTCCGACTTTCGGAAAGGCCCAATGTAATCTATTTGCTAAACTTCCCAGAGGGTCTTATTATCTCTCAAATGGAGTGGGGATTCTTCCATGGGGTGTCGCTCCAGCCGGAGTCCGTGTTGTTCACAAGCCGAGATACAGGTCCTGCAAGCTTCCCGAGTGACAGGCCAGCCTCTGGCACGCGCCTCCTCGTATAAATCATTGGGCCCTGCGTGGCCACATTTAACATGTAACAGGTCTAAGAGCCTACCCCAATTTTCTCCCGTTTGATTCTCCTCCTGCAGGGGGCAATTCTGGCCAACTCGCCCACCCTATTATTCCAATCACTTGTCGGAGCACTCCCTTCCTGGTGGGAGGGCACCCACGCTATTGTGAAATCCCCATGCTTGGCAATACCTAAGATCTCTTGCCACCTCTCCTTTTGCCACACTGGCACCCGATTCACCTCCCAGTTGTTCCGTTCCCAAAGAGGGAGCCATTCTGTGCACCCGCTGAATACTGCAAATGAGTCAGTGTGGCTACACACCGGAGTTCCCGCTCTTCCCTCGCTGTTGAACACACTGCATACTGCCACTAGCTCTCCCACTTGGGCACTGCCCTCGCCTTTGGTTATGATTTCCCTCTTGGTAGCCACATTAATAGCCACAGCCCGATACTTCCACTGTTTACCCTCTCGTTTGGCAGAGGCATCTGTGAACCACACATTTCGCAGCTCCTCTGGAAACGGTGGGGCAATTTTAACAGCAGGAGGCGGGGTATCCTCCTCCAAAAGGTTTGTCACTTCTTCCTTCATGCTTAACACCTTAGGGGCACCTTCAGTGACGGAAAAAACCAGCTACAATAATATTCACTTTTAGCATACCATTTTCTCACAGTATCCCTTTGGGCCACCCCGTCAGGGGTTAGCAGGAGTCCCTGCTAACACAGGCTTAATTACCTTAAAAGGTCCCCTGAAAACTATAGGTTGTTGGCGTATGGTTTGTTCAGCTTCTCTAAGGGCTAAACTCACTACAAACCAACCCTTTTTCCCAACTGGAGTATCGCTTTTCAGCATCCTTAGACCTTCTAGAATAAAACCCAGTCGGTCGAATAGGTCCTTCTGGTCCCTTCTGCCAGAGATGACTTGACAGTCCCCGTTCACTCTGAATCGGGTCGGTGGGGTGGATAGGGCCCAAAACTTGATGGGTGCTTACTTCAAACACCAGAAGGTGCAATACCTCATCACGGGCTAGAGCCCGTTCCCAAATCGCCCTCTTTCACGACAGGTCCTGTAAGAGGCGTGCAATTATTGCAAAGTCCAGGATACGTTTTCTCCAAAAGACCAACAACCCCAAGGCACGTTGCAGTTTCTTTTTACTTTCTGGGGTCTTTACCTGATCCAATGCTGAGAGGGCATCCCGAGGAATACAAACTGACCCTCCTTTCAACCAGATGCCCAAGAACTGAACTTCACTGGCAGAGGTTTGTATTTTTTCTTTTGGCATTTGGAGGCCTATTCCTCCCAGACAATTAACAATTCAGTCCTGCATAGTCCCCCTACTAGTATGTCATCAATATACTGGTAGACTTTAACTTCTTTCTGATGGGATTATTGACAATTCCTGTGCTAGGGGCTAGGGTAGGTGAGTGTTTATATCCCTGAGGCAGGCGAGCGAAGTTATATTGTTGTCCTTCCCAAGTAAAAGCAAATTGATCTCAATCACGCTCCTGCAGTGGAACCATAAAGAACATGTCCTTCACATCAAGGGTTGCCAAGATAGGGCGGGCCTGCTCTTGAACGGTTGCAATTAATTTGGCTACGTTGGGTACTGCTGTACTCAGGGGACCAGTGTTTGCATTCAAACACCGATAGTCAATGATCAGCTGCCATTTTCCATTACGTGTGCGCACTGGCCACACCAGTGAATTGTACGGGAAATGGGTAGGCAGTAAAATACCCCGTTGTTTGAGATCCTCAATTCCTGGGACTACCCCTTCTCTCACCCCTAATGGCAACAGATAAGGTTTCACATTGGTAATCTTGGAGGGGGCAAGGGCAGGTGCTGTTTGCAATAGGTGTACTTCCACCCAAGGCATCTCAGCTAATTGCCTGATCTGGGGATACCAGAAGTCCACGAGTTCCCCTGGCTATCACACCACTGCCTTCCCTTTAAATACATCTACGCCTACAAGGTTCGCCTGGAAAGGTCCTATGGCCACCACGGTATTTATTGATGGGGGCTCCCTCTCCCGGTAACCATAGTGTCACTAAAGTCATGGGTGTCGACTGTGTTTTTCCCAGAGCATTTAAGATAACTAGATTTCTAGATGGGATCGAGGTCCCACACCGCTCTGCTTCGGGCCGTATCAATGCGGTGATTCATGTCCCAGTATCAATGAGAAAAATTACTGGTCTTTTCCTTGGTCCTACAGCTACTGTGATTAATAAATCCCCCCCTTACATTCAAGGTGAGTTGTCTTAAAAACGTCCATCCTCTGCACCCCCGCCTTCAGGGAACGGAGGTTCTAGTTTCCCACCTTTTCCCCAGTCGGCTCCCTCTCGATGTCAATCAGGTGTGGAGCATCGGGAACCGGCTCGAGAGCGGCTTTCCTCCCTGACCATTTCTGTGCAAGCTTTTCCAATTTTGGGGTCGGGAGTTCATCCATCAGGTCTCGTGGAATACCCTTCTGAATTCCTAAAATGCCAAAACCCCTGTCGGCTTAGGGGTTTCTCTCTCCCCGAATAATTGCCCCAGAGTGGCTTCAAGTCTTGGTCCTTCCCTGTTGTCAGCTGCAGACTGTTTACTTGCTCAGCAGACCGTACGACCCTAGTTTTGTTTTTTCTGGAACGCTCCACCAGCAGGGCCGTATCTTCTCCCAAAATTCATTAACTCCTGCGCTACCTCCCCCCACGTCCACACATTCCTTCCCGACCACCAATGGTCGGGGGTTGTTATCCCTTCTAGAGCAGCCGTGGTTCTTTCTACCTCAGAGGTGTTTTGAATTTTCCCCTGTAATTGGATCCCAATGGGTTTCAGGGAATCAGAGAGTCCCTGCATCAGGGGAGTCATCCTCTCCAGGTCCACCGGCATCATCATCGGGGAACTCTGGTTAGGCTTGAGCTCCCGATCCTCCATCATTTGGACACAGGCCGCCTTCTGCACACTTTCCACTAACTGATCCACCGTACCTGTTAGGGCAAGGGGATCACCCCCTCTAAAGGGTTCAGCCCCCCAGCCCCAATATGCAGCCCTCTGAGTTAATGACCATGGGGATCGGTGATTACCTGTAGTTAGGAAGAAACCCAAACCCCACTATCCTTCTGCTTCTTTCTCTGACCACAAAATTCCATCCCGCTGACAGGGACACTCTCCACACATATTCCGTCTCTGATTCCCTTGGAGCGCTCACCAAGTCCTTTCTCAACTTTGCTAGTTCAGTTGCTGTAAATGGGACTTCTTTGGTGAGAACTTGAGGACGGTCATCGTTATTGTCCTCACAAAAGTGCTCTGTTTTAACCAGTGGATACACGTGAGGGAAGCTTTCTACAGTTTCCCTTGCCTTCTGTAAGTCCCACCAAGGGGGAGACTACCTCTGCCACTGCATCCGCTTCCCTCAAGAATTGACTCCCCAATTCTTCCTTTAATGCGGAATATAGATTTCTCTCCTCCTCCAACAACTGCTTATTTTCCTTCAGTTGTTCCTGCAGTGACCTTATGGCCACCTGCAGTGAGTCTATTACGGCGTTGGCTTGACAAAGCCTCCGTTTCGTATCTTCAATTGCCACTGCCAGACTTGCTCCCAATACTGCACAAATCACAGCTTTTCCTTTCCCCGATCTAACCTTCGCTTCTTTCTGCAGCTCCCTTATCCTGTCCACTACACACTGTGGTTGAAACCAATGGCTTTTTGCCCGATCTTGCCCCTGGGGTGAGGGACGAGATCGGTGTGCCTCCAAAAGATCATATAGTGTATTTATCCCTTCCACTGGTGAAGGGACGTAATCGTGGGCAGCCCACTGCCTTCTGAGCGGCCATCTTATTTAACACAACGGGGCTGTATCATCCTGACGGGGCCACACCTTAACATTCGAAATTGCCCCTATTCACCCCCAAGAGGTTACACGTTAAGATTGCACTTTCTGTTCTCTGAGAATCCTGCTGGCTACGCCAATTTAAAATGTCACGATCCACTGTTGGGATGAACAAGTTGGCAGAGGTTAAACCCCCTTGCTTTCCAACCGACCTCAGATAATTCTGGGAGGTTGGGGGCGGCTGGGTTTAACTTCTGATTGACTCCAATATTTTAGCGTGACTAGGTTCCGTCTACATTCTCGGGAACAGAATTGCGACTCAAAACGAACGCAAGTGCCAAGTCACTTTATTTGTCCAACAATAAATACGTGAGAGAAAAGGAGAGGAAAAAGTGAGAAAGGGAAGGAGAGAGAACGAGCACGACAGCTTTGTAACAGCTACCACCACGACCCTGTGGTGGTCCGTCTGTTTCTCCGTCCGTGCGGTCCGTCCCTTTTGCCGTCCGTCCGGACGTCCTTCCGGTCCGTCGGTCAGTGCGGTCCGTGCACCTGCTGTAACTTCAAATCAGGTGCTGCAACGTTCCAGAACACGCCTCCTGGTCTCCTCTTTTGAAAGGATAGTCATCCTGCATAGTCAATGACTGTTTTCCATACCCACGCCTCCCACTCGGCGCTGGGGCGCATGCCCAGTACCGCCACTAGAGGGTGCTGGAAAGTTCTAGAGGGGCCGAGCCCCCCATCAGTCGACCCTGGGCACACACACTCCCGCCAGGCAGGAATCAACGTCCCGCTCAGTTGCCGTGGTGAGTAAGCTTTGGCAGTGAAGCTTGCCCCGCCAACAATGTTGAGACAAGTTTCTAGTCCCTTATGCCACTCCGTGGCTCAACATTGGTGGCAGATATAGAGACAGCGATGAGAGAAAGGATAGAAGGCAGAAAGATAAAATATCAATAACAAATATTTCAGCTATAAAGGCCAAAACATTGTAATGATATCAACTTTAAACAAGGCCAATGCCTACCATCAGTAACTATTCAGTTCCCATACTACAAAAAACCCCAAAGGAAACATATTGCGGAGACACAAGCTGACATGGAGCTCTAATTTGTTTAATTCCATCAGGTGACACAGAGGGTACAAGCTGCAGATTTGCATCGACACATTGGATTAACTGAATGAAACATGGGATGACATGTGGCAAAAACAGTGACGTTTGCTAGACCACACAGTAGGTAAAATAAGATTCGTTTAATCCAAGGGCCTCCTGGAAGCCAGGAGAACAGGTCAACATTCCAGCCTTCCCAGGTTTGCACGGGAACATGGGCTGATCTCTGTATTCCAGCAGTGGTTTGTTTAACGACCTTGCCACTGTCATGAATTTTTAAACAGCAATTATGGTCATTCAGTTTCCCGCAGACGCCACCTTCTTCAGCTAGTAGGTAGTTGAGAACCATTCGATGCTGGTAAATTGCAGTTCGCATTTGGGTTGCCTGATCTGCCAATAGGTCAAGGGCCTCAACTGCCTGATTGGTAATAACTTCTACTACGGCTTGCAGCCGGATAATGCGATTTAGGTTGTAAATGGGTTCTCGAGCACCACTAACCCCTTCGTTGGGGTTCCACGTTGTGGGTCCATAATGTCGTATGATACGTTGAGGGGTCCACGTGTCTTTACCCCAGGACCGGCCACCCCCATCAGTGAAGGAGGTATCAATAATTTTGGGTCGTTTTTCCCACTTCAAATACGTTCAAATATTTGAACAACCAAGTGGTCTCCACCTGTTTCTGGGAGTAAGAAAAACAAGGGACAGATCACCCCACGTAACATATTCCTGACCAATTTGCTGGCAGCGCTTTATATGCATGGTTTCCACATATCCAATAGTGTCCCTTAAGGGCTACTGACCCATTAGCAAAGGGTCCTCTCTAACATTCTGTATGAGGTGAGGGGTCAAAATAAGGGGTGGGCTCTAAACCAAATGGGTCACTTCCAACACGACAATACAGCGATTACTTTGTGGTGTTTTCACAATAGGGTATGTCTGAACAAAGTTCTTCCCATGCTGTCCTCCAACGGGGCCAATCTACGCTATTAAAAGATTTACAGTTGTAAGCTCCTGCTTCCTGGTCCCAAATACAACCCTGGCCTACACTGTCACCTCAACTTGCATTAAGCGTAAGAGACCAAAATCTGGGAAATGCGCTTGTGCCTCCCTCATCCTTCACCCAGGCATAGGTATATATTAATTCATCCTTTTTATGCAGCTCTTCCCCCACCTGAACGGCTATGCTTACGTTCCGATTCGTCCACTCGCACGCGCTGTTGCCCACAGAGGGGCCATCCTTTTGCGTTCTAGCCAAGCAATACTTACCTTTCTCTGGAAATTTTATGTGCCACGGTGAATCATGTGAGCTTTCCCATGTTTTATTCCCTTTTGCTTCACTGTATCTGCTCACCAACCATTTCGGTAGCAAAGGCATAGCTACCCGGGGCCAACTTGATAGACCAACCGGTCCTCCACATATCCAGCATTTTGTGATATTATAAACACTTGTTATTTGTTCAGCCAATTGCATAAAGGAATTCTTTATATCATTCCCTTCATCCCCAAAGTCTCTGAGGGGATAACTAACTAATCCAGGGGTCACGGGCCACACAACACACCGAAACAACAAAACTGACCTTTTGCTCTCAAATGTTCATCTCGCCACATTCTGTCCGGTTCCCACAGAGGTCGCCTGTGAAATGAAACAAAGTTTCAACAAAGTGTTGACTCGCCCTGCTTGGGCTTTGCACAGTTAAGATGAGGGGACAGTCCAGCGAGTGTTAATTTTGTGCTCCTTTGCCCAGGCATCTTTAGCCTTCCAGGCATGCCTGTTAAGGGGTTCAGCGAGTATGAGGGGAGCAGCCCCAATGGTTGGCATTTCTACCAACACTGTCTGTCCAGGGAGAAAGGTTGGTTCTCCAGGAACATTAGGAGCTTAAGGTTTTGGAATTAAAACTGGAGGTTTAGGGTAAAAGGCATTTAGTCGGGGGCATCCATTTATTCCCCACCGGTCATTGACACAGGTAACTGTGTCCCGGAGACGCTCCGCCCAATGTGGCTTACGAGGTTTCAGAAATTGTTTTAAGAGCCCATTAGTCCGCTCCACTAGCCCATTGCCTTGGGGGTAATCTGGGGTGTGGAATACCCACTTGATTCCCTCTCCCCGTGCCCACTCCTGTACTCTGGCAGCGGTAGAACGGCTGCCATTCTCCGACTGAATGGAACTAGGCTTTGGGAGGGAGCTAAACCAAACTTTCAGGGCCCGCACTGTGTTTTCTCCCGTTGCTCATGGAAATGCTTCGGCTTAGACTAGGCCAGAAATTACTTCCGCGCCGACTAGTACATATTGTTTTCCTTCCGACTTTCGGAAAGGCCCAATGTAATCTATTTGCTAAACTTCCCAGAGGGTCTTATTATCTCTCAAATGGAGTGGGGATTCTTCCATGGGGTGTCGCTCCAGCCGGAGTCTGTGTTGTTCACAAGCCGAGATACAGGTCCTGCAAGCTTCCCGAGTGACAGGCCAGCCTCCGGCACGCGCCTCCTCGTATAAATCATTGGGCCCTGCGTGGCCACATTTAACATGTAACAGGTCTAAGAGCCTACCCCAATTTTCTCCCGTTTGATTCTCCTCCTGCAGGGGGCAATTCTGGCCAACTCGCCCACCCTATTATTCCAATCACTTGTCGGAGCACTCCCTTCCTGGTGGGAGGGCACCCACGCTATTGTGAAATCCCCATGCTTGGCAATACCTAAGATCTCTTGCCACCTCTCCTTTTGCCACACTGGCACCCGATTCACCTCCCAGTTGTTCCGTTCCCAAAGAGGGAGCCATTCTGTGCACCCGCTGAATACTGCAAATGAGTCAGTGTGGCTACACACCGGAGTTCCCGCTCTTCCCTCGCTGTTGAACACACTGCATACTGCCACTAGCTCTCCCACTTGGGCACTGCCCTCGCCTTTGGTTATGATTTCCCTCTTGGTAGCCACATTAATAGCCACAGCCCGATACTTCCACTGTTTACCCTCTCGTTTGGCAGAGGCATCTGTGAACCACACATTTCGCAGCTCCTCTGGAAACGCTGGGGCAATTTTAACAGCAGGAGGCGGGGTATCCTCCTCCAAAAGGTTTGTCACTTCTTCCTTCATGCTTAACACCTTAGGGGCACCTTCAGTGACGGAAAAAAACAGCTACAATAATATTCACTTTTAGCCTACCATTTTCTCACAGTATCCCTTTGGGCCACCCCGTCAGGGGTTAGCAGGAGTCCCTGCTAACACAGGCTTAATTACCTTAAAAGGTCCCCTGAAAACTATAGGTTGTTGGCGTATGGTTTGTTCAGCTTCTCTAAGGGCTAAACTCACTACAAACCAACCCTTTTTCCCAACTGGAGTATCGCTTTTCAGCATCCTTAGACCTTCTAGAATAAAACCCAGTCGGTCGAATAGGTCCTTCTGGTCCCTTCTGCCAGAGATGACTTGACAGTCCCCGTTCACTCTGAATCGGGTCGGTGGGGTGGATAGGGCCCAAAACTTGATGGGTGCTTACTTCAAACACCAGAAGGTGCAATACCTCATCACGGGCTAGAGCCCGTTCCCAAATCGCCCTCTTTCACGACAGGTCCTGTAAGAGGCGTGCAATTATTGCAAAGTCCAGGATACGTTTTCTCCAAAAGACCAACAACCCCAAGGCACGTTGCAGTTTCTTTTTACTTTCTGGGGTCTTTACCTGATCCAATGCTGAGAGGGCATCCCGAGGAATACAAACTGACCCTCCTTTCAACCAGATGCCCAAGAACTGAACTTCACTGGCAGAGGTTTGTATTTTTTCTTTTGGCATTTGGAGGCCTATTCCTCCCAGACAATTAACAATTCAGTCCTGCATAGTCCCCCTACTAGTATGTCATCAATATACTGGTAGACTTTAACTTCTTTCTGATGGGATTATTGACAATTCCTGTGCTAGGGGCTAGGGTAGGTGAGTGTTTATATCCCTGAGGCAGGCGAGCGAAGTTATATTGTTGTCCTTCCCAAGTAAAAGCAAATTGATCTCAATCACGCTCCTGCAGTGGAACCATAAAGAACATGTCCTTCACATCAAGGGTTGCCAAGATAGGGCGGGCCTGCTCTTGAACGGTTGCAATTAATTTGGCTACGTTGGGTACTGCTGTACTCAGGGGACCAGTGTTTGCATTCAAACACCGATAGTCAATGATCAGCTGCCATTTTCCATTACGTGTGCGCACTGGCCACACCAGTGAATTGTACGGGAAATGGGTAGGCAGTAAAATACCCCGTTGTTTGAGATCCTCAATTCCTGGGACTACCCCTTCTCTCACCCCTAATGGCAACAGATAAGGTTTCACATTGGTAATCTTGGAGGGGGCAAGGGCAGGTGCTGTTTGCAATAGGTGTACCTCCACCCAAGGCATCTCAGCTAATTGCCTGATCTGGGGATACCAGAAGTCCACGAGTTCCCCTGGCTATCACACCACTGCCTTCCCTTTAAATACATCTACGCCTACAAGGTTCGCCTGGAAAGGTCCTATGGCCACCACGGTATTTATTGATGGGGGCTCCCTCTCCCGGTAACCATAGTGTCACTAAAGTCATGGGTGTCGACTGTGTTTTTCCTAGAGCATTTAAGATAACTAGATTTCTAGATGGGATCGAGGTCCCACACCGCTCTCCTTCGGGCCGTATCAATGCGGTGATTCATGTCCCAGTATCAATGAGAAAAATTACTGGTCTTTTCCTTGGTCCTACAGCTACTGTGATTAATAAATCCCCCCCTTACATTCAAGGTGAGTTGTCTTAAAAACGTCCATCCTCTGCACCCCCGCCTTCAGGGAACGGAGGTTCTAGTTTCCCACCTTTTCCCCAGTCGGCTCCCTCTCGATGTCAATCAGGTGTGGAGCATCGGGAACCGGCTCGAGAGCGGCTTTCCTCCCTGACCATTTCTGTGCAAGCTTTTCCAATTTTGGGGTCGGGAGTTCATCCATCAGGTCTCGTGGAATACCCTTCTGAATTCCTAAAATGCCAAAACCCCTGTCGGCTTAGGGGTTTCTCTCTCCCCGAATAATTGCCCCAGAGTGGCTTCAAGTCTTGGTCCTTCCCTGTTGTCAGCTGCAGACTGTTTACTTGCTCAGCAGACCGTACGACCCTAGTTTTGTTTTTTCTGGAACGCTCCACCAGCAGGGCCGTATCTTCTCCCAAAATTCATTAACTCCTGCGCTACCTCCCCCCACGTCCACACATTCCTTCCCGACCACCAATGGTCGGGGGTTGTTATCCCTTCTAGAGCAGCCGTGGTTCTTTCTACCTCAGAGGTGTTTTGAATTTTCCCCTGTAATTGGATCCCAATGGGTTTCAGGGAATCAGAGAGTCCCTGCATCAGGGGAGTCATCCTCTCCAGGTCCACCGGCATCATCATCGGGGAACTCTGGTTAGGCTTGAGCTCCCGATCCTCCATCATTTGGACACAGGCCGCCTTCTGCACACTTTCCACTAACTGATCCACCGTACCTGTTAGGGCAAGGGGATCACCCCCTCTAAAGGGTTCAGCCCCCCAGCCCCAATATGCAGCCCTCTGAGTTAATGACCATGGGGATCGGTGATTACCTGTAGTTAGGAAGAAACCCAAACCCCACTATCCTTCTGCTTCTTTCTCTGACCACAAAATTCCATCCCGCTGACAGGGACACTCTCCACACATATTCCGTCTCTGATTCCCTTGGAGCGCTCACCAAGTCCTTTCTCAACTTTGCTAGTTCAGTTGCTGTAAATGGGACTTCTTTGGTGAGAACTTGAGGACGGTCATCGTTATTGTCCTCACAAAAGTGCTCTGTTTTAACCAGTGGATACACGTGAGGGAAGCTTTCTACAGTTTCCCTTGCCTTCTGCAAGTCCCACCAAGGGGGAGACTACCTCTGCCACTGCATCCGCTTCCCTCAAGAATTGACTCCCCAATTCTTCCTTTAATGCGGAATATAGATTTCTCTCCTCCTCCAACAACTGCTTATTTTCCTTCAGTTGTTCCTGCAGTGACCTTATGGCCACCTGCAGTGAGTCTATTACGGCGTTGGCTTGACAAAGCCTCCGTTTCGTATCTTCAATTGCCACTGCCAGACTTGCTCCCAATACTGCACAAATCACAGCTTTTCCTTTCCCCGATCTAACCTTCGCTTCTTTCTGCAGCTCCCTTATCCTGTCTACTACACACTGTGGTTGAAACCAATGGCTTTTTGCCCGATCTTGCCCCTGGGGTGAGGGACGAGATCGGTGTGCCTCCAAAAGATCATATAGTGTATTTATCCCTTCCACTGGTGAAGGGACGTAATCGTGGGCAGCCCACTGCCTTCTGAGCGGCCATCTTATTTAACACAACGGGGCTGTATCATCCTGACGGGGCCACACCTTAACATTCGAAATTGCCCCTATTCACCCCCAAGAGGTTACACGTTAAGATTGCACTTTCTGTTCTCTGAGAATCCTGCTGGCTACGCCAATTTAAAATGTCACGATCCACTGTTGGGATGAACAAGTTGGCAGAGGTTAAACCCCCTTGCTTTCCAACCGACCTCAGATAATTCTGGGAGGTTGGGGGCGGCTGGGTTTAACTTCTGATTGACTCCAATATTTTAGCGTGACTAGGTTCCGTCTACATTCTCGGGAACAGAATTGCGACTCAAAACGAACGCAAGTGCCAAGTCACTTTATTTGTCCAACAATAAATACGTGAGAGAAAAGGAGAGGAAAAAGTGAGAAAGGGAAGGAGAGAGAACGAGCACGACAGCTTTGTAACAGCTACCACCACGACCCTGTGGTGGTCCGTCTGTTTCTCCGTCCGTGCGGTCCGTCCCTTTTGCCGTCCGTCCGGACGTCCTTCCGGTCCGTCGGTCAGTGCGGTCCGTGCACCTGCTGTAACTTCAAATCAGGTGCTGCAACGTTCCAGAACACGCCTCCTGGTCTCCTCTTTTGATAGGATAGTCATCCTGCATAGTCAATGACTGTTTTCCATACCCACGCCTCCCACTCGGCGCTGGGGCGCATGCCCAGTACCGCCACTAGAGGGTGCTGGAAAGTTCTAGAGGGGCCGAGCCCCCCATCAGTCGACCCTGGGCACACACACTCCCGCCAGGCAGGAATCAACGTCCCGCTCAGTTGCCGTGGTGAGTAAGCTTTGGCAGTGAAGCTTGCCCCGCCAACAATGTTGAGACAAGTTTCTAGTCCCTTATGCCACTCCGTGGCTCAACATTGGTGGCAGATATAGAGACAGCGATGAGAGAAAGGATAGAAGGCAGAAAGATAAAATATCAATAACAAATATTTCAGCTATAAAGGCCAAAACATTGTAATGATATCAACTTTAAACAAGGCCAATGCCTACCATCAGTAACAATTCAGTTCCCATACTACAAAAAACCCCAAAGGAAACATATTGCGGAGACACAAGCTGACATGGAGCTCTAATTTGTTTAATTCCATCAGGTGACACAGAGGGTACAAGCTGCAGATTTGCATCGACACATTGGATTAACTGAATGAAACATGGGATGACATGTGGCAAAAACAGTGACGTTTGCTAGACCACACAGTAGGTAAAATAAGATTCGTTTAATCCAAGGGCCTCCTGGAAGCCAGGAGAACAGGTCAACATTCCAGCCTTCCCAGGTTTGCACGGGAACATGGGCTGATCTCTGTATTCCAGCAGTGGTTTGTTTAACGACCTTGCCACTGTCATGAATTTTTAAACAGCAATTATGGTCATTCAGTTTCCCGCAGACGCCACCTTCTTCAGCTAGTAGGTAGTTGAGAACCATTCGATGCTGGTAAATTGCAGTTCGCATTTGGGTTGCCTGATCTGCCAATAGGTCAAGGGCCTCAACTGCCTGATTGGTAATAACTTCTACTACGGCTTGCAGCCGGATAATGCGATTTAGGTTGTAAATGGGTTCTCGAGCACCACTAACCCCTTCGTTGGGGTTCCACGTTGTGGGTCCATAATGTCGTATGATACGTTGAGGGGTCCACGTGTCTTTACCCCAGGACCGGCCACCCCCATCAGTGAAGGAGGTATCAATAATTTTGGGTCGTTTTTCCCACTTCAAATACGTTCAAATATTTGAACAACCAAGTGGTCTCCACCTGTTTCTGGGAGTAAGAAAAACAAGGGACAGATCACCCCACGTAACATATTCCTGACCAATTTGCTGGCAGCGCTTTATATGCATGGTTTCCACATATCCAATAGTGTCCCTTAAGGGCTACTGACCCATTAGCAAAGGGTCCTCTCTAACATTCTGTATGAGGTGAGGGGTCAAAATAAGGGGTGGGCTCTAAACCAAATGGGTCACTTCCAACACGACAATACAGCGATTACTTTGTGGTGTTTTCACAATAGGGTATGTCTGAACAAAGTTCTTCCCATGCTGTCCTCCAACGGGGCCAATCTACGCTATTAAAAGATTTACAGTTGTAAGCTCCTGCTTCCTGGTCCCAAATACAACCCTGGCCTACACTGTCACCTCAACTTGCATTAAGCGTAAGAGACCAAAATCTGGGAAATGCGCTTGTGCCTCCCTCATCCTTCACCCAGGCATAGGTATATATTAATTCATCCTTTTTATGCAGCTCTTCCCCCACCTGAACGGCTATGCTTACGTTCCGATTCGTCCACTCGCACGCGCTGTTGCCCACAGAGGGGCCATCCTTTTGCGTTCTAGCCAAGCAATACTTACCTTTCTCTGGAAATTTTATGTGCCACGGTGAATCATGTGAGCTTTCCCATGTTTTATTCCCTTTTGCTTCACTGTATCTGCTCACCAACCATTTCGGTAGCAAAGGCATAGCTACCCGGGGCCAACTTGATAGACCAACCGGTCCTCCACATATCCAGCATTTTGTGATATTATAAACACTTGTTATTTGTTCAGCCAATTGCATAAAGGAATTCTTTATATCATTCCCTTCATCCCCAAAGTCTCTGAGGGGATAACTAACTAATCCAGGGGTCACGGGCCACACAACACACCGAAACAACAAAACTGACCTTTTGCTCTCAAATGTTCATCTCGCCACATTCTGTCCGGTTCCCACAGAGGTCGCCTGTGAAATGAAACAAAGTTTCAACAAAGTGTTGACTCGCCCTGCTTGGGCTTTGCACAGTTAAGATGAGGGGACAGTCCAGCGAGTGTTAATTTTGTGCTCCTTTGCCCAGGCATCTTTAGCCTTCCAGGCATGCCTGTTAAGGGGTTCAGCGAGTATGAGGGGAGCAGCCCCAATGGTTGGCATTTCTACCAACACTGTCTGTCCAGGGAGAAAGGTTGGTTCTCCAGGAACATTAGGAGCTTAAGGTTTTGGAATTAAAACTGGAGGTTTAGGGTAAAAGGCATTTAGTCGGGGGCATCCATTTATTCCCCACCGGTCATTGACACAGGTAACTGTGTCCCGGAGACGCTCCGCCCAATGTGGCTTACGAGGTTTCAGAAATTGTTTTAAGAGCCCATTAGTCCGCTCCACTAGCCCATTGCCTTGGGGGTAATCTGGGGTGTGGAATACCCACTTGATTCCCTCTCCCCGTGCCCACTCCTGTACTCTGGCAGCGGTAGAACGGCTGCCATTCTCCGACTGAATGGAACTAGGCTTTGGGAGGGAGCTAAACCAAACTTTCAGGGCCCGCACTGTGTTTTCTCCCGTTGCTCATGGAAATGCTTCGGCTTAGACTAGGCCAGAAATTACTTCCGCGCCGACTAGTACATATTGTTTTCCTTCCGACTTTCGGAAAGGCCCAATGTAATCTATTTGCTAAACTTCCCAGAGGGTCTTATTATCTCTCAAATGGAGTGGGGATTCTTCCATGGGGTGTCGCTCCAGCCGGAGTCCGTGTTGTTCACAAGCCGAGATACAGGTCCTGCAAGCTTCCCGAGTGACAGGCCAGCCTCCGGCACGCGCCTCCTCGTATAAATCATTGGGCCCTGCGTGGCCACATTTAACATGTAACAGGTCTAAGAGCCTACCCCAATTTTCTCCCGTTTGATTCTCCTCCTGCAGGGGGCAATTCTGGCCAACTCGCCCACCCTATTATTCCAATCACTTGTCGGAGCACTCCCTTCCTGGTGGGAGGGCACCCACGCTATTGTGAAATCCCCATGCTTGGCAATACCTAAGATCTCTTGCCACCTCTCCTTTTGCCACACTGGCACCCGATTCACCTCCCAGTTGTTCCGTTCCCAAAGAGGGAGCCATTCTGTGCACCCGCTGAATACTGCAAATGAGTCAGTGTGGCTACACACCGGAGTTCCCGCTCTTCCCTCGCTGTTGAACACACTGCATACTGCCACTAGCTCTCCCACTTGGGCACTGCCCTCGCCTTTGGTTATGATTTCCCTCTTGGTAGCCACATTAATAGCCACAGCCCGATACTTCCACTGTTTACCCTCTCGTTTGGCAGAGGCATCTGTGAACCACACATTTCGCAGCTCCTCTGGAAACGGTGGGGCAATTTTAACAGCAGGAGGCGGGGTATCCTCCTCCAAAAGGTTTGTCACTTCTTCCTTCATGCTTAACACCTTAGGGGCACCTTCAGTGACGGAAAAAAACAGCTACAATAATATTCACTTTTAGCATACCATTTTCTCACAGTATCCCTTTGGGCCACCCCGTCAGGGGTTAGCAGGAGTCCCTGCTAACACAGGCTTAATTACCTTAAAAGGTCCCCTGAAAACTATAGGTTGTTGGCGTATGGTTTGTTCAGCTTCTCTAAGGGCTAAACTCACTACAAACCAACCCTTTTTCCCAACTGGAGTATCGCTTTTCAGCATCCTTAGACCTTCTAGAATAAAACCCAGTCGGTCGAATAGGTCCTTCTGGTCCCTTCTGCCAGAGATGACTTGACAGTCCCCGTTCACTCTGAATCGGGTCGGTGGGGTGGATAGGGCCCAAAACTTGATGGGTGCTTACTTCAAACACCAGAAGGTGCAATACCTCATCACGGGCTAGAGCCCGTTCCCAAATCGCCCTCTTTCACGACAGGTCCTGTAAGAGGCGTGCAATTATTGCAAAGTCCAGGATACGTTTTCTCCAAAAGACCAACAACCCCAAGGCACGTTGCAGTTTCTTTTTACTTTCTGGGGTCTTTACCTGATCCAATGCTGAGAGGGCATCCCGAGGAATACAAACTGACCCTCCTTTCAACCAGATGCCCAAGAACTGAACTTCACTGGCAGAGGTTTGTATTTTTTCTTTTGGTATTTGGAGGCCTATTCCTCCCAGACAATTAACAATTCAGTCCTGCATAGTCCCCCTACTAGTATGTCATCAATATACTGGTAGACTTTAACTTCTTTCTGATGGGATTATTGACAATTCCTGTGCTAGGGCATGGTGGGCTAGGGTAGGTGAGTGTTTATATCCCTGAGGCAGGCGAGCAAAGTTATATTGTTGTCCTTCCCAAGTAAAAGCAAATTGATCTCAATCACGCTCCTGCAGTGGAACCATAAAGAACATGTCCTTCACATCAAGGGTTGCCAAGATAGGGCGGGCCTGCTCTTGAACGGTTGCAATTAATTTGGCTACGTTGGGTACTGCTGTACTCAGGGGACCAGTGTTTGCATTCAAACACCGATAGTCAATGATCAGCTGCCATTTTCCATTACGTTTGCGCACTGGCCACACCAGTGAATTGTACGGGAAATGGGTAGGCAGTAAAATACCCCGTTGTTTGAGATCCTCAATTCCTGGGACTACCCCTTCTCTCACCCCTAATGGCAACAGATAAGGTTTCACATTGGTAATCTTGGAGGGGGCAAGGGCAGGTGCTGTTTGCAATAGGTGTACCTCCACCCAAGGCATCTCAGCTAATTGCCTGATCTGGGGATACCAGAAGTCCACGAGTTCCCCTGGCTATCACACCACTGCCTTCCCTTTAAATACATCTACGCCTACAAGGTTCGCCTGGAAAGGTCCTATGGCCACCACGGTATTTATTGATGGGGGCTCCCTCTCCCGGTAACCATAGTGTCACTAAAGTCATGGGTGTCGACTGTGTTTTTCCTAGAGCATTTAAGATAACTAGATTTCTAGATGGGATCGAGGTCCCACACCGCTCTGCTTCGGGCCGTATCAATGCGGTGATTCATGTCCCAGTATCAATGAGAAAAATTACTGGTCTTTTCCTTGGTCCTACAGCTACTGTGATTAATAAATCCCCCCCTTACATTCAAGGTGAGTTGTCTTAAAAACGTCCATCCTCTGCACCCCCGCCTTCAGGGAACGGAGGTTCTAGTTTCCCACCTTTTCCCCAGTCGGCTCCCTCTCGATGTCAATCAGGTGTGGAGCATCGGGAACCGGCTCGAGAGCGGCTTTCCTCCCTGACCATTTCTGTGCAAGCTTTTCCAATTTTGGGGTCGGGAGTTCATCCATCAGGTCTCGTGGAATACCCTTCTGAATTCCTAAAATGCCAAAACCCCTGTCGGCTTAGGGGTTTCTCTCTCCCCGAATAATTGCCCCAGAGTGGCTTCAAGTCTTGGTCCTTCCCTGTTGTCAGCTGCAGACTGTTTACTTGCTCAGCAGACCGTACGACCCTAGTTTTGTTTTTTCTGGAACGCTCCACCAGCAGGGCCGTATCTTCTCCCAAAATTCATTAACTCCTGCGCTACCTCCCCCCACGTCCACACATTCCTTCCCGACCACCAATGGTCGGGGGTTGTTATCCCTTCTAGAGCAGCCGTGGTTCTTTCTACCTCAGAGGTGTTTTGAATTTTCCCCTGTAATTGGATCCCAATGGGTTTCAGGGAATCAGAGAGTCCCTGCATCAGGGGAGTCATCCTCTCCAGGTCCACCGGCATCATCATCGGGGAACTCTGGTTAGGCTTGAGCTCCCGATCCTCCATCATTTGGACACAGGCCGCCTTCTGCACACTTTCCACTAACGGATCCACCGTACCTGTTAGGGCAAGGGGATCACCCCCTCTAAAGGGTTCAGCCCCCCAGCCCCAATATGCAGCCCTCTGAGTTAATGACCATGGGGATCGGTGATTACCTGTAGTTAGGAAGAAACCCAAACCCCACTATCCTTCTGCTTCTTTCTCTGACCACAAAATTCCATCCCGCTGACAGGGACACTCTCCACACATATTCCGTCTCTGATTCCCTTGGAGCTCTCACCAAGTCCTTTCTCAACTTTGCTAGTTCAGTTGCTGTAAATGGGACTTCTTTGGTGAGAACTTGAGGACGGTCATCGTTATTGTCCTCACAAAAGTGCTCTGTTTTAACCAGTGGATACACGTGAGGGAAGCTTTCTACAGTTTCCCTTGCCTTCTGCAAGTCCCACCAAGGGGGAGACTACCTCTGCCACTGCATCCGCTTCCCTCAAGAATTGACTCCCCAATTCTTCCTTTAATGCGGAATATAGATTTCTCTCCTCCTCCAACAACTGCTTATTTTCCTTCAGTTGTTCCTGCAGTGACCTTATGGCCACCTGCAGTGAGCCTATTACGGCGTTGGCTTGACAAAGCCTCCGTTTCGTATCTTCAATTGCCACTGCCAGACTTGCTCCCAATACTGCACAAATCACAGCTTTTCCTTTCCCCGATCTAACCTTCGCTTCTTTCTGCAGCTCCCTTATCCTGTCTACTACACACTGTGGTTGAAACCAATGGCTTTTTGCCCAATCTTGCCCCTGGGGTGAGGGACGAGATCGGTGTGCCTCCAAAAGATCATATAGTGTATTTATCCCTTCCACTGGTGAAGGGACGTAATCGTGGGCAGCCCACTGCCTTCTGAGTGGCCATCTTATTTAACACAACGGGGCTGTATCATCCTGACGGGGCCACACCTTAACATTCGAAATTGCCCCTATTCACCCCCAAGAGGTTACACGTTAAGATTGCACTTTCTGTTCTCTGAGAATCCTGCTGGCTACGCCAATTTAAAATGTCACGATCCACTGTTGGGATGAACAAGTTGGCAGAGGTTAAACCCCCTTGCTTTCCAACCGACCTCAGATGATTCTGGGAGGTTGGGGGCGGCTGGGTTTAACTTCTGATTGACTCCAATATTTTAGCGTGACTAGGTTCCGTCTACATTCTCGGGAACAGAATTGCGACTCAAAACGAACGCAAGTGCCAAGTCACTTTATTTGTCCAACAATAAATACGTGAGAGAAAAGGAGAGGAAAAAGTGAGAAAGGGAAGGAGAGAGAACGAGCACGACAGCTTTGTAACAGCTACCACCACGAACCTGTGGTGGTCCGTCTGTTTCTCCGTCCGTGCGGTCCGTCCCTTTTGCCGTCCGTCCGGACGTCCTTCCGGTCCGTCGGTCAGTGCGGTCCGTGCACCTGCTGTAACTTCAAATCAGGTGCTGCAACGTTCCAGAACACGCCTCCTGGTCTCCTCTTTTGAAAGGATAGTCATCCTGCATAGTCAATGACTGTTTTCCATACCCACGCCTCCCACTCGGCGCTGGGGCGCATGCCCAGTACCGCCACTAGAGGGTGCTGGAAAGTTCTAGAGGGGCCGAGCCCCCCATCAGTCGACCCTGGGCACACACACTCCCGCCAGGCAGGAATCAACGTCCCGCTCAGTTGCCGTGGTGAGTAAGCTTTGGCAGTGAAGCTTACCCCGCCAACAATGTTGAGACAAGTTTCTAGTCCCTTATGCCACTCCGTGGCTCAACATTGGTGGCAGATATAGAGACAGCGATGAGAGAAAGGATAGAAGGCAGAAAGATAAAATATCAATAACAAATATTTCAGCTATAAAGGCCAAAACATTGTAATGATATCAACTTTAAACAAGGCCAATGCCTACCATCAGTAACAATTCAGTTCCCATACTACAAAAAACCCCAAAGGAAACATATTGCGGAGACACAAGCTGACATGGAGCTCTAATTTGTTTAATTCCATCAGGTGACACAGAGGGTACAAGCTGCAGATTTGCATCGACACATTGGATTAACTGAATGAAACATGGGATGACATGTGGCAAAAACAGTGACGTTTGCTAGACCACACAGTAGGTAAAATAAGATTCGTTTAATCCAAGGGCCTCCTGGAAGCCAGGAGAACAGGTCAACATTCCAGCCTTCCCAGGTTTGCACGGGAACATGGGCTGATCTCTGTATTCCAGCAGTGGTTTGTTTAACGACCTTGCCACTGTCATGAATTTTTAAACAGCAATTATGGTCATTCAGTTTCCCGCAGACGCCACCTTCTTCAGCTAGTAGGTAGTTGAGAACCATTCGATGCTGGTAAATTGCAGTTCGCATTTGGGTTGCCTGATCTGCCAATAGGTCAAGGGCCTCAACTGCCTGATTGGTAATAACTTCTACTACGGCTTGCAGCCGGATAATGCGATTTAGGTTGTAAATGGGTTCTCGAGCACCACTAACCCCTTCGTTGGGGTTCCACGTTGTGGGTCCATAATGTCGTATGATACGTTGAGGGGTCCACGTGTCTTTACCCCAGGACCGGCCACCCCCATCAGTGAAGGAGGTATCAATAATTTTGGGTCGTTTTTCCCACTTCAAATACGTTCAAATATTTGAACAACCAAGTGGTCTCCACCTGTTTCTGGGAGTAAGAAAAACAAGGGACAGATCACCCCACGTAACATATTCCTGACCAATTTGCTGGCAGCGCTTTATATGCATGGTTTCCACATATCCAATAGTGTCCCTTAAGGGCTACTGGCCCATTAGCAAAGGGTCCTCTCTAACATTCTGTATGAGGTGAGGGGTCAAAATAAGGGGTGGGCTCTAAACCAAATGGGTCACTTCCAACACGACAATACAGCGATTACTTTGTGGTGTTTTCACAATAGGGTATGTCTGAACAAAGTTCTTCCCATGCTGTCCTCCAACGGGGCCAATCTACGCTATTAAAAGATTTACAGTTGTAAGCTCCTGCTTCCTGGTCCCAAATACAACCCTGGCCTACACTGTCACCTCAACTTGCATTAAGCGTAAGAGACCAAAATCTGGGAAATGCGCTTGTGCCTCCCTCATCCTTCACCCAGGCATAGGTATATATTAATTCATCCTTTTTATGCAGCTCTTCCCCCACCTGAACGGCTATGCTTACGTTCCGATTCGTCCACTCGCACGCGCTGTTGCCCACAGAGGGGCCATCCTTTTGCGTTCTAGCCAAGCAATACTTACCTTTCTCTGGAAATTTTATGTGCCACGGTGAATCATGTGAGCTTTCCCATGTTTTATTCCCTTTTGCTTCACTGTATCTGCTCACCAACCATTTCGGTAGCAAAGGCATAGCTACCCGGGGCCAACTTGATAGACCAACCGGTCCTCCACATATCCAGCATTTTGTGATATTATAAACACTTGTTATTTGTTCAGCCAATTGCATAAAGGAATTCTTTATATCATTCCCTTCATCCCCAAAGTCTCTGAGGGGATAACTAACTAATCCAGGGGTCACGGGCCACACAACACACCGAAACAACAAAACTGACCTTTTGCTCTCAAATGTTCATCTCGCCACATTCTGTCCGGTTCCCACAGAGGTCGCCTGTGAAATGAAACAAAGTTTCAACAAAGTGTTGACTCGCCCTGCTTGGGCTTTGCACAGTTAAGATGAGGGGACAGTCCAGCGAGTGTTAATTTTGTGCTCCTTTTCCCAGGCATCTTTAGCCTTCCAGGCATGCCTGTTAAGGGGTTCAGCGAGTATGAGGGGAGCAGCCCCAATGGTTGGCATTTCTACCAACACTGTCTGTCCAGGGAGAAAGGTTGGTTCTCCAGGAACATTAGGAGCTTAAGGTTTTGGAATTAAAACTGGAGGTTTAGGGTAAAAGGCATTTAGTCGGGGGCATCCATTTATTCCCCACCGGTCATTGACACAGGTAACTGTGTCCCGGAGACGCTCCGCCCAATGTGGCTTACGAGGTTTCAGAAATTGTTTTAAGAGCCCATTAGTCCGCTCCACTAGCCCATTGCCTTGGGGGTAATCTGGGGTGTGGAATACCCACTTGATTCCCTCTCCCCGTGCCCACTCCTGTACTCTGGCAGCGGTAGAACGGCTGCCATTCTCCGACTGAATGGAACTAGGCTTTGGGAGGGAGCTAAACCAAACTTTCAGGGCCCGCACTGTGTTTTCTCCCGTTGCTCATGGAAATGCTTCGGCTTAGACTAGGCCAGAAATTACTTCCGCGCCGACTAGTACATATTGTTTTCCTTCCGACTTTCGGAAAGGCCCAATGTAATCTATTTGCTAAACTTCCCAGAGGGTCTTATTATCTCTCAAATGGAGTGGGGATTCTTCCATGGGGTGTCGCTCCAGCCGGAGTCTGTGTTGTTCACAAGCCGAGATACAGGTCCTGCAAGCTTCCCGAGTGACAGGCCAGCCTCCGGCACGCGCCTCCTCGTATAAATCATTGGGCCCTGCGTGGCCACATTTAACATGTAACAGGTCTAAGAGCCTACCCCAATTTTCTCCCGTTTGATTCTCCTCCTGCAGGGGGCAATTCTGGCCAACTCGCCCACCCTATTATTCCAATCACTTGTCGGAGCACTCCCTTCCTGGTGGGAGGGCACCCACGCTATTGTGAAATCCCCATGCTTGGCAATACCTAAGATCTCTTGCCACCTCTCCTTTTGCCACACTGGCACCCGATTCACCTCCCAGTTGTTCCGTTCCCAAAGAGGGAGCCATTCTGTGCACCCGCTGAATACTGCAAATGAGTCAGTGTGGCTACACACCGGAGTTCCCGCTCTTCCCTCGCTGTTGAACACACTGCATACTGCCACTAGCTCTCCCACTTGGGCACTGCCCTCGCCTTTGGTTATGATTTCCCTCTTGGTAGCCACATTAATAGCCACAGCCCGATACTTCCACTGTTTACCCTCTCGTTTGGCAGAGGCATCTGTGAACCACACATTTCGCAGCTCCTCTGGAAACGGTGGGGCAATTTTAACAGCAGGAGGCGGGGTATCCTCCTCCAAAAGGTTTGTCACTTCTTCCTTCATGCTTAACACCTTAGGGGCACCTTCAGTGACGGAAAAAAACAGCTACAATAATATTCACTTTTAGCATACCATTTTCTCACAGTATCCCTTTGGGCCACCCCGTCAGGGGTTAGCAGGAGTCCCTGCTAACACAGGCTTAATTACCTTAAAAGGTCCCCTGAAAACTATAGGTTGTTGGCGTATGGTTTGTTCAGCTTCTCTAAGGGCTAAACTCACTACAAACCAACCCTTTTTCCCAACTGGAGTATCGCTTTTCAGCATCCTTAGACCTTCTAGAATAAAACCCAGTCGGTCGAATAGGTCCTTCTGGTCCCTTCTGCCAGAGATGACTTGACAGTCCCCGTTCACTCTGAATCGGGTCGGTGGGGTGGATAGGGCCCAAAACTTGATGGGTGCTTACTTCAAACACCAGAAGGTGCAATACCTCATCACGGGCTAGAGCCCGTTCCCAAATCGCCCTCTTTCACGACAGGTCCTGTAAGAGGCGTGCAATTATTGCAAAGTCCAGGATACGTTTTCTCCAAAAGACCAACAACCCCAAGGCACGTTGCAGTTTCTTTTTACTTTCTGGGGTCTTTACCTGATCCAATGCTGAGAGGGCATCCCGAGGAATACAAACTGACCCTCCTTTCAACCAGATGCCCAAGAACTGAACTTCACTGGCAGAGGTTTGTATTTTTTCTTTTGGCATTTGGAGGCCTATTCCTCCCAGACAATTAACAATTCAGTCCTGCATAGTCCCCCTACTAGTATGTCATCAATATACTGGTAGACTTTAACTTCTTTCTGATGGGATTATTGACAATTCCTGTGCTAGGGGCTAGGGTAGGTGAGTGTTTATATCCCTGAGGCAGGCGAGCGAAGTTATATTGTTGTCCTTCCCAAGTAAAAGCAAATTGATCTCAATCACGCTCCTGCAGTGGAACCATAAAGAACATGTCCTTCACATCAAGGGTTGCCAAGATAGGGCGGGCCTGCTCTTGAACGGTTGCAATTAATTTGGCTACGTTGGGTACTGCTGTACTCAGGGGACCAGTGTTTGCATTCAAACACCGATAGTCAATGATCAGCTGCCATTTTCCATTACGTGTGCGCACTGGCCACACCAGTGAATTGTACGGGAAATGGGTAGGCAGTAAAATACCCCGTTGTTTGAGATCCTCAATTCCTGGGACTACCCCTTCTCTCACCCCTAATGGCAACAGATAAGGTTTCACATTGGTAATCTTGGAGGGGGCAAGGGCAGGTGCTGTTTGCAATAGGTGTACCTCCACCCAAGGCATCTCAGCTAATTGCCTGATCTGGGGATACCAGAAGTCCACGAGTTCCCCTGGCTATCACACCACTGCCTTCCCTTTAAATACATCTACGCCTACAAGGTTCGCCTGGAAAGGTCCTATGGCCACCACGGTATTTATTGATGGGGGCTCCCTCTCCCGGTAACCATAGTGTCACTAAAGTCATGGGTGTCGACTGTGTTTTTCCTAGAGCATTTAAGATAACTAGATTTCTAGATGGGATCGAGGTCCCACACCGCTCTGCTTCGGGCCGTATCAATGCGGTGATTCATGTCCCAGTATCAATGAGAAAAATTACTGGTCTTTTCCTTGGTCCTACAGCTACTGTGATTAATAAATCCCCCCCTTACATTCAAGGTGAGTTGTCTTAAAAACGTCCATCCTCTGCACCCCCGCCTTCAGGGAACGGAGGTTCTAGTTTCCCACCTTTTCCCCAGTCGGCTCCCTCTCGATGTCAATCAGGTGTGGAGCATCGGGAACCGGCTCGAGAGCGGCTTTCCTCCCTGACCATTTCTGTGCAAGCTTTTCCAATTTTGGGGTCGGGAGTTCATCCATCAGGTCTCGTGGAATACCCTTCTGAATTCCTAAAATGCCAAAACCCCTGTCGGCTTAGGGGTTTCTCTCTCCCCGAATAATTGCCCCAGAGTGGCTTCAAGTCTTGGTCCTTCCCTGTTGTCAGCTGCAGACTGTTTACTTGCTCAGCAGACCGTACGACCCTAGTTTTGTTTTTTCTGGAACGCTCCACCAGCAGGGCCGTATCTTCTCCCAAAATTCATTAACTCCTGCGCTACCTCCCCCCACGTCCACACATTCCTTCCCGACCACCAATGGTCGGGGGTTGTTATCCCTTCTAGAGCAGCCGTGGTTCTTTCTACCTCAGAGGTGTTTTGAATTTTCCCCTGTAATTGGATCCCAATGGGTTTCAGGGAATCAGAGAGTCCCTGCATCAGGGGAGTCATCCTCTCCAGGTCCACCGGCATCATCATCGGGGAACTCTGGTTAGGCTTGAGCTCCCGATCCTCCATCATTTGGACACAGGCCGCCTTCTGCACACTTTCCACTAACTGATCCACCGTACCTGTTAGGGCAAGGGGATCACCCCCTCTAAAGGGTTCAGCCCCCCAGCCCCAATATGCAGCCCTCTGAGTTAATGACCATGGGGATCGGTGATTACCTGTAGTTAGGAAGAAACCCAAACCCCACTATCCTTCTGCTTCTTTCTCTGACCACAAAATTCCATCCCGCTGACAGGGACACTCTCCACACATATTCCGTCTCTGATTCCCTTGGAGCTCTCACCAAGTCCTTTCTCAACTTTGCTAGTTCAGTTGCTGTAAATGGGACTTCTTTGGTGAGAACTTGAGGACGGTCATCGTTATTGTCCTCACAAAAGTGCTCTGTTTTAACCAGTGGATACACGTGAGGGAAGCTTTCTACAGTTTCCCTTGCCTTCTGCAAGTCCCACCAAGGGGGAGACTACCTCTGCCACTGCATCCGCTTCCCTCAAGAATTGACTCCCCAATTCTTCCTTTAATGCGGAATATAGATTTCTCTCCTCCTCCAACAACTGCTTATTTTCCTTCAGTTGTTCCTGCAGTGACCTTATGGCCACCTGCAGTGAGCCTATTACGGCGTTGGCTTGACAAAGCCTCCGTTTCGTATCTTCAATTGCCACTGCCAGACTTGCTCCCAATACTGCACAAATCACAGCTTTTCCTTTCCCCGATCTAACCTTCGCTTCTTTCTGCAGCTCCCTTATCCTGTCTACTACACACTGTGGTTGAAACCAATGGCTTTTTGCCCGATCTTGCCCCTGGGGTGAGGGACGAGATCGGTGTGCCTCCAAAAGATCATATAGTGTATTTATCCCTTCCACTGGTGAAGGGACGTAATCGTGGGCAGCCCACTGCCTTCTGAGCGGCCATCTTATTTAACACAACGGGGCTGTATCATCCTGACGGGGCCACACCTTAACATTCGAAATTGCCCCTATTCACCCCCAAGAGGTTACACGTTAAGATTGCACTTTCTGTTCTCTGAGAATCCTGCTGGCTACGCCAATTTAAAATGTCACGATCCACTGTTGGGATGAACAAGTTGGCAGAGGTTAAACCCCCTTGCTTTCCAACCGACCTCAGATGATTCTGGGAGGTTGGGGGCGGCTGGGTTTAACTTCTGATTGACTCCAATATTTTAGCGTGACTAGGTTCCGTCTACATTCTCGGGAACAGAATTGCGACTCAAAACGAACGCAAGTGCCAAGTCACTTTATTTGTCCAACAATAAATACGTGAGAGAAAAGGAGAGGAAAAAGTGAGAAAGGGAAGGAGAGAGAACGAGCACGACAGCTTTGTAACAGCTACCACCACGAACCTGTGGTGGTCCGTCTGTTTCTCCGTCCGTGCGGTCCGTCCCTTTTGCCGTCCGTCCGGACGTCCTTCCGGTCCGTCGGTCAGTGCGGTCCGTGCACCTGCTGTAACTTCAAATCAGGTGCTGCAACGTTCCAGAACACGCCTCCTGGTCTCCTCTTTTGAAAGGATAGTCATCCTGCATAGTCAATGACTGTTTTCCATACCCACGCCTCCCACTCGGCGCTGGGGCGCATGCCCAGTACCGCCACTAGAGGGTGCTGGAAAGTTCTAGAGGGGCCGAGCCCCCCATCAGTCGACCCTGGGCACACACACTCCCGCCAGGCAGGAATCAACGTCCCGCTCAGTTGCCGTGGTGAGTAAGCTTTGGCAGTGAAGCTTGCCCCGCCAACAATGTTGAGACAAGTTTCTAGTCCCTTATGCCACTCCGTGGCTCAACATTGGTGGCAGATATAGAGACAGCGATGAGAGAAAGGATAGAAGGCAGAAAGATAAAATATCAATAACAAATATTTCAGCTATAAAGGCCAAAACATTGTAATGATATCAACTTTAAACAAGGCCAATGCCTACCATCAGTAACAATTCAGTTCCCATACTACAAAAAACCCCAAAGGAAACATATTGCGGAGACACAAGCTGACATGGAGCTCTAATTTGTTTAATTCCATCAGGTGACACAGAGGGTACAAGCTGCAGATTTGCATCGACACATTGGATTAACTGAATGAAACATGGGATGACATGTGGCAAAAACAGTGACGTTTGCTAGACCACACAGTAGGTAAAATAAGATTCGTTTAATCCAAGGGCCTCCTGGAAGCCAGGAGAACAGGTCAACATTCCAGCCTTCCCAGGTTTGCATGGGAACATGGGCTGATCTCTGTATTCCAGCAGTGGTTTGTTTAACGACCTTGCCACTGTCATGAATTTTTAAACAGCAATTATGGTCATTCAGTTTCCCGCAGACGCCACCTTCTTCAGCTAGTAGGTAGTTGAGAACCATTCGATGCTGGTAAATTGCAGTTCGCATTTGGGTTGCCTGATCTGCCAATAGGTCAAGGGCCTCAACTGCCTGATTGGTAATAACTTCTACTACGGCTTGCAGCCGGATAATGCGATTTAGGTTGTAAATGGGTTCTCGAGCACCACTAACCCCTTCGTTGGGGTTCCACGTTGTGGGTCCATAATGTCGTATGATACGTTGAGGGGTCCACGTGTCTTTACCCCAGGACCGGCCACCCCCATCAGTGAAGGAGGTATCAATAATTTTGGGTCGTTTTTCCCACTTCAAATACGTTCAAATATTTGAACAACCAAGTGGTCTCCACCTGTTTCTGGGAGTAAGAAAAACAAGGGACAGATCACCCCACGTAACATATTCCTGACCAATTTGCTGGCAGCGCTTTATATGCATGGTTTCCACATATCCAATAGTGTCCCTTAAGGGCTACTGGCCCATTAGCAAAGGGTCCTCTCTAACATTCTGTATGAGGTGAGGGGTCAAAATAAGGGGTGGGCTCTAAACCAAATGGGTCACTTCCAACACGACAATACAGCGATTACTTTGTGGTGTTTTCACAATAGGGTATGTCTGAACAAAGTTCTTCCCATGCTGTCCTCCAACGGGGCCAATCTACGCTATTAAAAGATTTACAGTTGTAAGCTCCTGCTTCCTGGTCCCAAATACAACCCTGGCCTACACTGTCACCTCAACTTGCATTAAGCGTAAGAGACCAAAATCTGGGAAATGCGCTTGTGCCTCCCTCATCCTTCACCCAGGCATAGGTATATATTAATTCATCCTTTTTATGCAGCTCTTCCCCCACCTGAACGGCTATGCTTACGTTCCGATTCGTCCACTCGCACGCGCTGTTGCCCACAGAGGGGCCATCCTTTTGCGTTCTAGCCAAGCAATACTTACCTTTCTCTGGAAATTTTATGTGCCACGGTGAATCATGTGAGCTTTCCCATGTTTTATTCCCTTTTGCTTCACTGTATCTGCTCACCAACCATTTCGGTAGCAAAGGCATAGCTACCCGGGGCCAACTTGATAGACCAACCGGTCCTCCACATATCCAGCATTTTGTGATATTATAAACACTTGTTATTTGTTCAGCCAATTGCATAAAGGAATTCTTTATATCATTCCCTTCATCCCCAAAGTCTCTGAGGGGATAACTAACTAATCCAGGGGTCACGGGCCACACAACACACCGAAACAACAAAACTGACCTTTTGCTCTCAAATGTTCATCTCGCCACATTCTGTCCGGTTCCCACAGAGGTCGCCTGTGAAATGAAACAAAGTTTCAACAAAGTGTTGACTCGCCCTGCTTGGGCTTTGCACAGTTAAGATGAGGGGACAGTCCAGCGAGTGTTAATTTTGTGCTCCTTTTCCCAGGCATCTTTAGCCTTCCAGGCATGCCTGTTAAGGGGTTCAGCGAGTATGAGGGGAGCAGCCCCAATGGTTGGCATTTCTACCAACACTGTCTGTCCAGGGAGAAAGGTTGGTTCTCCAGGAACATTAGGAGCTTAAGGTTTTGGAATTAAAACTGGAGGTTTAGGGTAAAAGGCATTTAGTCGGGGGCATCCATTTATTCCCCACCGGTCATTGACACAGGTAACTGTGTCCCGGAGACGCTCCGCCCAATGTGGCTTACGAGGTTTCAGAAATTGTTTTAAGAGCCCATTAGTCCGCTCCACTAGCCCATTGCCTTGGGGGTAATCTGGGGTGTGGAATACCCACTTGATTCCCTCTCCCCGTGCCCACTCCTGTACTCTGGCAGCGGTAGAACGGCTGCCATTCTCCGACTGAATGGAACTAGGCTTTGGGAGGGAGCTAAACCAAACTTTCAGGGCCCGCACTGTGTTTTCTCCCGTTGCTCATGGAAATGCTTCGGCTTAGACTAGGCCAGAAATTACTTCCGCGCCGACTAGTACATATTGTTTTCCTTCCGACTTTCGGAAAGGCCCAATGTAATCTATTTGCTAAACTTCCCAGAGGGTCTTATTATCTCTCAAATGGAGTGGGGATTCTTCCATGGGGTGTCGCTCCAGCCGGAGTCTGTGTTGTTCACAAGCCGAGATACAGGTCCTGCAAGCTTCCCGAGTGACAGGCCAGCCTCCGGCACGCGCCTCCTCGTATAAATCATTGGGCCCTGCGTGGCCACATTTAACATGTAACAGGTCTAAGAGCCTACCCCAATTTTCTCCCGTTTGATTCTCCTCCTGCAGGGGGCAATTCTGGCCAACTCGCCCACCCTATTATTCCAATCACTTGTCGGAGCACTCCCTTCCTGGTGGGAGGGCACCCACGCTATTGTGAAATCCCCATGCTTGGCAATACCTAAGATCTCTTGCCACCTCTCCTTTTGCCACACTGGCACCCGATTCACCTCCCAGTTGTTCCGTTCCCAAAGAGGGAGCCATTCTGTGCACCCGCTGAATACTGCAAATGAGTCAGTGTGGCTACACACCGGAGTTCCCGCTCTTCCCTCGCTGTTGAACACACTGCATACTGCCACTAGCTCTCCCACTTGGGCACTGCCCTCGCCTTTGGTTATGATTTCCCTCTTGGTAGCCACATTAATAGCCACAGCCCGATACTTCCACTGTTTACCCTCTCGTTTGGCAGAGGCATCTGTGAACCACACATTTCGCAGCTCCTCTGGAAACGGTGGGGCAATTTTAACAGCAGGAGGCGGGGTATCCTCCTCCAAAAGGTTTGTCACTTCTTCCTTCATGCTTAACACCTTAGGGGCACCTTCAGTGACGGAAAAAAACAGCTACAATAATATTCACTTTTAGCATACCATTTTCTCACAGTATCCCTTTGGGCCACCCCGTCAGGGGTTAGCAGGAGTCCCTGCTAACACAGGCTTAATTACCTTAAAAGGTCCCCTGAAAACTATAGGTTGTTGGCGTATGGTTTGTTCAGCTTCTCTAAGGGCTAAACTCACTACAAACCAACCCTTTTTCCCAACTGGAGTATCGCTTTTCAGCATCCTTAGACCTTCTAGAATAAAACCCAGTCGGTCGAATAGGTCCTTCTGGTCCCTTCTGCCAGAGATGACTTGACAGTCCCCGTTCACTCTGAATCGGGTCGGTGGGGTGGATAGGGCCCAAAACTTGATGGGTGCTTACTTCAAACACCAGAAGGTGCAATACCTCATCACGGGCTAGAGCCCGTTCCCAAATCGCCCTCTTTCACGACAGGTCCTGTAAGAGGCGTGCAATTATTGCAAAGTCCAGGATACGTTTTCTCCAAAAGACCAACAACCCCAAGGCACGTTGCAGTTTCTTTTTACTTTCTGGGGTCTTTACCTGATCCAATGCTGAGAGGGCATCCCGAGGAATACAAACTGACCCTCCTTTCAACCAGATGCCCAAGAACTGAACTTCACTGGCAGAGGTTTGTATTTTTTCTTTTGGCATTTGGAGGCCTATTCCTCCCAGACAATTAACAATTCAGTCCTGCATAGTCCCCCTACTAGTATGTCATCAATATACTGGTAGACTTTAACTTCTTTCTGATGGGATTATTGACAATTCCTGTGCTAGGGGCTAGGGTAGGTGAGTGTTTATATCCCTGAGGCAGGCGAGCGAAGTTATATTGTTGTCCTTCCCAAGTAAAAGCAAATTGATCTCAATCACGCTCCTGCAGTGGAACCATAAAGAACATGTCCTTCACATCAAGGGTTGCCAAGATAGGGCGGGCCTGCTCTTGAACGGTTGCAATTAATTTGGCTACGTTGGGTACTGCTGTACTCAGGGGACCAGTGTTTGCATTCAAACACCGATAGTCAATGATCAGCTGCCATTTTCCATTACGTGTGCGCACTGGCCACACCAGTGAATTGTACGGGAAATGGGTAGGCAGTAAAATACCCCGTTGTTTGAGATCCTCAATTCCTGGGACTACCCCTTCTCTCACCCCTAATGGCAACAGATAAGGTTTCACATTGGTAATCTTGGAGGGGGCAAGGGCAGGTGCTGTTTGCAATAGGTGTACCTCCACCCAAGGCATCTCAGCTAATTGCCTGATCTGGGGATACCAGAAGTCCACGAGTTCCCCTGGCTATCACACCACTGCCTTCCCTTTAAATACATCTACGCCTACAAGGTTCGCCTGGAAAGGTCCTATGGCCACCACGGTATTTATTGATGGGGGCTCCCTCTCCCGGTAACCATAGTGTCACTAAAGTCATGGGTGTCGACTGTGTTTTTCCTAGAGCATTTAAGATAACTAGATTTCTAGATGGGATCGAGGTCCCACACCGCTCTGCTTCGGGCCGTATCAATGCGGTGATTCATGTCCCAGTATCAATGAGAAAAATTACTGGTCTTTTCCTTGGTCCTACAGCTACTGTGATTAATAAATCCCCCCCTTACATTCAAGGTGAGTTGTCTTAAAAACGTCCATCCTCTGCACCCCCGCCTTCAGGGAACGGAGGTTCTAGTTTCCCACCTTTTCCCCAGTCGGCTCCCTCTCGATGTCAATCAGGTGTGGAGCATCGGGAACCGGCTCGAGAGCGGCTTTCCTCCCTGACCATTTCTGTGCAAGCTTTTCCAATTTTGGGGTCGGGAGTTCATCCATCAGGTCTCGTGGAATACCCTTCTGAATTCCTAAAATGCCAAAACCCCTGTCGGCTTAGGGGTTTCTCTCTCCCCGAATAATTGCCCCAGAGTGGCTTCAAGTCTTGGTCCTTCCCTGTTGTCAGCTGCAGACTGTTTACTTGCTCAGCAGACCGTACGACCCTAGTTTTGTTTTTTCTGGAACGCTCCACCAGCAGGGCCGTATCTTCTCCCAAAATTCATTAACTCCTGCGCTACCTCCCCCCACGTCCACACATTCCTTCCCGACCACCAATGGTCGGGGGTTGTTATCCCTTCTAGAGCAGCCGTGGTTCTTTCTACCTCAGAGGTGTTTTGAATTTTCCCCTGTAATTGGATCCCAATGGGTTTCAGGGAATCAGAGAGTCCCTGCATCAGGGGAGTCATCCTCTCCAGGTCCACCGGCATCATCATCGGGGAACTCTGGTTAGGCTTGAGCTCCCGATCCTCCATCATTTGGACACAGGCCGCCTTCTGCACACTTTCCACTAACTGATCCACCGTACCTGTTAGGGCAAGGGGATCACCCCCTCTAAAGGGTTCAGCCCCCCAGCCCCAATATGCAGCCCTCTGAGTTAATGACCATGGGGATCGGTGATTACCTGTAGTTAGGAAGAAACCCAAACCCCACTATCCTTCTGCTTCTTTCTCTGACCACAAAATTCCATCCCGCTGACAGGGACACTCTCCACACATATTCCGTCTCTGATTCCCTTGGAGCTCTCACCAAGTCCTTTCTCAACTTTGCTAGTTCAGTTGCTGTAAATGGGACTTCTTTGGTGAGAACTTGAGGACGGTCATCGTTATTGTCCTCACAAAAGTGCTCTGTTTTAACCAGTGGATACACGTGAGGGAAGCTTTCTACAGTTTCCCTTGCCTTCTGCAAGTCCCACCAAGGGGGAGACTACCTCTGCCACTGCATCCGCTTCCCTCAAGAATTGACTCCCCAATTCTTCCTTTAATGCGGAATATAGATTTCTCTCCTCCTCCAACAACTGCTTATTTTCCTTCAGTTGTTCCTGCAGTGACCTTATGGCCACCTGCAGTGAGCCTATTACGGCGTTGGCTTGACAAAGCCTCCGTTTCGTATCTTCAATTGCCACTGCCAGACTTGCTCCCAATACTGCACAAATCACAGCTTTTCCTTTCCCCGATCTAACCTTCGCTTCTTTCTGCAGCTCCCTTATCCTGTCTACTACACACTGTGGTTGAAACCAATGGCTTTTTGCCCGATCTTGCCCCTGGGGTGAGGGACGAGATCGGTGTGCCTCCAAAAGATCATATAGTGTATTTATCCCTTCCACTGGTGAAGGGACGTAATCGTGGGCAGCCCACTGCCTTCTGAGCGGCCATCTTATTTAACACAACGGGGCTGTATCATCCTGACGGGGCCACACCTTAACATTCGAAATTGCCCCTATTCACCCCCAAGAGGTTACACGTTAAGATTGCACTTTCTGTTCTCTGAGAATCCTGCTGGCTACGCCAATTTAAAATGTCACGATCCACTGTTGGGATGAACAAGTTGGCAGAGGTTAAACCCCCTTGCTTTCCAACCGACCTCAGATGATTCTGGGAGGTTGGGGGCGGCTGGGTTTAACTTCTGATTGACTCCAATATTTTAGCGTGACTAGGTTCCGTCTACATTCTCGGGAACAGAATTGCGACTCAAAACGAACGCAAGTGCCAAGTCACTTTATTTGTCCAACAATAAATACGTGAGAGAAAAGGAGAGGAAAAAGTGAGAAAGGGAAGGAGAGAGAACGAGCACGACAGCTTTGTAACAGCTACCACCACGAACCTGTGGTGGTCCGTCTGTTTCTCCGTCCGTGCGGTCCGTCCCTTTTGCCGTCCGTCCGGACGTCCTTCCGGTCCGTCGGTCAGTGCGGTCCGTGCACCTGCTGTAACTTCAAATCAGGTGCTGCAACGTTCCAGAACACGCCTCCTGGTCTCCTCTTTTGAAAGGATAGTCATCCTGCATAGTCAATGACTGTTTTCCATACCCACGCCTCCCACTCGGCGCTGGGGCGCATGCCCAGTACCGCCACTAGAGGGTGCTGGAAAGTTCTAGAGGGGCCGAGCCCCCCATCAGTCGACCCTGGGCACACACACTCCCGCCAGGCAGGAATCAACGTCCCGCTCAGTTGCCGTGGTGAGTAAGCTTTGGCAGTGAAGCTTGCCCCGCCAACAATGTTGAGACAAGTTTCTAGTCCCTTATGCCACTCCGTGGCTCAACATTGGTGGCAGATATAGAGACAGCGATGAGAGAAAGGATAGAAGGCAGAAAGATAAAATATCAATAACAAATATTTCAGCTATAAAGGCCAAAACATTGTAATGATATCAACTTTAAACAAGGCCAATGCCTACCATCAGTAACAATTCAGTTCCCATACTACAAAAAACCCCAAAGGAAACATATTGCGGAGACACAAGCTGACATGGAGCTCTAATTTGTTTAATTCCATCAGGTGACACAGAGGGTACAAGCTGCAGATTTGCATCGACACATTGGATTAACTGAATGAAACATGGGATGACATGTGGCAAAAACAGTGACGTTTGCTAGACCACACAGTAGGTAAAATAAGATTCGTTTAATCCAAGGGCCTCCTGGAAGCCAGGAGAACAGGTCAACATTCCAGCCTTCCCAGGTTTGCATGGGAACATGGGCTGATCTCTGTATTCCAGCAGTGGTTTGTTTAACGACCTTGCCACTGTCATGAATTTTTAAACAGCAATTATGGTCATTCAGTTTCCCGCAGACGCCACCTTCTTCAGCTAGTAGGTAGTTGAGAACCATTCGATGCTGGTAAATTGCAGTTCGCATTTGGGTTGCCTGATCTGCCAATAGGTCAAGGGCCTCAACTGCCTGATTGGTAATAACTTCTACTACGGCTTGCAGCCGGATAATGCGATTTAGGTTGTAAATGGGTTCTCGAGCACCACTAACCCCTTCGTTGGGGTTCCACGTTGTGGGTCCATAATGTCGTATGATACGTTGAGGGGTCCACGTGTCTTTACCCCAGGACCGGCCACCCCCATCAGTGAAGGAGGTATCAATAATTTTGGGTCGTTTTTCCCACTTCAAATACGTTCAAATATTTGAACAACCAAGTGGTCTCCACCTGTTTCTGGGAGTAAGAAAAACAAGGGACAGATCACCCCACGTAACATATTCCTGACCAATTTGCTGGCAGCGCTTTATATGCATGGTTTCCACATATCCAATAGTGTCCCTTAAGGGCTACTGGCCCATTAGCAAAGGGTCCTCTCTAACATTCTGTATGAGGTGAGGGGTCAAAATAAGGGGTGGGCTCTAAACCAAATGGGTCACTTCCAACACGACAATACAGCGATTACTTTGTGGTGTTTTCACAATAGGGTATGTCTGAACAAAGTTCTTCCCATGCTGTCCTCCAACGGGGCCAATCTACGCTATTAAAAGATTTACAGTTGTAAGCTCCTGCTTCCTGGTCCCAAATACAACCCTGGCCTACACTGTCACCTCAACTTGCATTAAGCGTAAGAGACCAAAATCTGGGAAATGCGCTTGTGCCTCCCTCATCCTTCACCCAGGCATAGGTATATATTAATTCATCCTTTTTATGCAGCTCTTCCCCCACCTGAACGGCTATGCTTACGTTCCGATTCGTCCACTCGCACGCGCTGTTGCCCACAGAGGGGCCATCCTTTTGCGTTCTAGCCAAGCAATACTTACCTTTCTCTGGAAATTTTATGTGCCACGGTGAATCATGTGAGCTTTCCCATGTTTTATTCCCTTTTGCTTCACTGTATCTGCTCACCAACCATTTCGGTAGCAAAGGCATAGCTACCCGGGGCCAACTTGATAGACCAACCGGTCCTCCACATATCCAGCATTTTGTGATATTATAAACACTTGTTATTTGTTCAGCCAATTGCATAAAGGAATTCTTTATATCATTCCCTTCATCCCCAAAGTCTCTGAGGGGATAACTAACTAATCCAGGGGTCACGGGCCACACAACACACCGAAACAACAAAACTGACCTTTTGCTCTCAAATGTTCATCTCGCCACATTCTGTCCGGTTCCCACAGAGGTCGCCTGTGAAATGAAACAAAGTTTCAACAAAGTGTTGACTCGCCCTGCTTGGGCTTTGCACAGTTAAGATGAGGGGACAGTCCAGCGAGTGTTAATTTTGTGCTCCTTTTCCCAGGCATCTTTAGCCTTCCAGGCATGCCTGTTAAGGGGTTCAGCGAGTATGAGGGGAGCAGCCCCAATGGTTGGCATTTCTACCAACACTGTCTGTCCAGGGAGAAAGGTTGGTTCTCCAGGAACATTAGGAGCTTAAGGTTTTGGAATTAAAACTGGAGGTTTAGGGTAAAAGGCATTTAGTCGGGGGCATCCATTTATTCCCCACCGGTCATTGACACAGGTAACTGTGTCCCAGAGACGCTCCGCCCAATGTGGCTTACGAGGTTTCAGAAATTGTTTTAAGAGCCCATTAGTCCGCTCCACTAGCCCATTGCCTTGGGGGTAATCTGGGGTGTGGAATACCCACTTGATTCCCTCTCCCCGTGCCCACTCCTGTACTCTGGCAGCGGTAGAATGGCTGCCATTCTCCGACTGAATGGAACTAGGCTTTGGGAGGGAGCTAAACCAAACTTTCAGGGCCCGCACTGTGTTTTCTCCCGTTGCTCATGGAAATGCTTCGGCTTAGACTAGGCCAGAAATTACTTCCGCGCCGACTAGTACATATTGTTTTCCTTCCGACTTTCGGAAAGGCCCAATGTAATCTATTTGCTAAACTTCCCAGAGGGTCTTATTATCTCTCAAATGGAGTGGGGATTCTTCCATGGGGTGTCGCTCCAGCCGGAGTCCGTGTTGTTCACAAGCCAAGATACAGGTCCTGCAAGCTTCCCGAGTGACAGGCCAGCCTCCGGCACGCGCCTCCTCGTATAAATCATTGGGCCCTGCGTGGCCACATTTAACATGTAACAGGTCTAAGAGCCTACCCCAATTTTCTCCCGTTTGATTCTCCTCCTGCAGGGGGCAATTCTGGCCAACTCGCCCACCCTATTATTCCAATCACTTGTCGGAGCACTCCCTTCCTGGTGGGAGGGCACCCACGCTATTGTGAAATCCCCATGCTTGGCAATACCTAAGATCTCTTGCCACCTCTCCTTTTGCCACACTGGCACCCGATTCACCTCCCAGTTGTTCCGTTCCCAAAGAGGGAGCCATTCTGTGCACCCGCTGAATACTGCAAATGAGTCAGTGTGGCTACACACCGGAGTTCCCGCTCTTCCCTCGCTGTTGAACACACTGCATACTGCCACTAGCTCTCCCACTTGGGCACTGCCCTCGCCTTTGGTTATGATTTCCCTCTTGGTAGCCACATTAATAGCCACAGCCCGATACTTCCACTGTTTACCCTCTCGTTTGGCAGAGGCATCTGTGAACCACACATTTCGCAGCTCCTCTGGAAACGGTGGGGCAATTTTAACAGCAGGAGGCGGGGTATCCTCCTCCAAAAGGTTTGTCACTTCTTCCTTCATGCTTAACACCTTAGGGGCACCTTCAGTGACGGAAAAAAACAGCTACAATAATATTCACTTTTAGCATACCATTTTCTCACAGTATCCCTTTGGGCCACCCCGTCAGGGGTTAGCAGGAGTCCCTGCTAACACAGGCTTAATTACCTTAAAAGGTCCCCTGAAAACTATAGGTTGTTGGCGTATGGTTTGTTCAGCTTCTCTAAGGGCTAAACTCACTACAAACCAACCCTTTTTCCCAACTGGAGTATCGCTTTTCAGCATCCTTAGACCTTCTAGAATAAAACCCAGTCGGTCGAATAGGTCCTTCTGGTCCCTTCTGCCAGAGATGACTTGACAGTCCCCGTTCACTCTGAATCGGGTCGGTGGGGTGGATAGGGCCCAAAACTTGATGGGTGCTTACTTCAAACACCAGAAGGTGCAATACCTCATCACGGGCTAGAGCCCGTTCCCAAATCGCCCTCTTTCACGACAGGTCCTGTAAGAGGCGTGCAATTATTGCAAAGTCCAGGATACGTTTTCTCCAAAAGACCAACAACCCCAAGGCACGTTGCAGTTTCTTTTTACTTTCTGGGGTCTTTACCTGATCCAATGCTGAGAGGGCATCCCGAGGAATACAAACTGACCCTCCTTTCAACCAGATGCCCAAGAACTGAACTTCACTGGCAGAGGTTTGTATTTTTTCTTTTGGCATTTGGAGGCCTATTCCTCCCAGACAATTAACAATTCAGTCCTGCATAGTCCCCCTACTAGTATGTCATCAATATACTGGTAGACTTTAACTTCTTTCTGATGGGATTATTGACAATTCCTGTGCTAGGGCATGGTGGGCTAGGGTAGGTGAGTGTTTATATCCCTGAGGCAGGCGAGCGAAGTTATATTGTTGTCCTTCCCAAGTAAAAGCAAATTGATCTCAATCACGCTCCTGCAGTGGAACCATAAAGAACATGTCCTTCACATCAAGGGTTGCCAAGATAGGGCGGGCCTGCTCTTGAACGGTTGCAATTAATTTGGCTACGTTGGGTACTGCTGTACTCAGGGGACCAGTGTTTGCATTCAAACACCGATAGTCAATGATCAGCTGCCATTTTCCATTACGTGTGCGCACTGGCCACACCAGTGAATTGTACGGGAAATGGGTAGGCAGTAAAATACCCCGTTGTTTGAGATCCTCAATTCCTGGGACTACCCCTTCTCTCACCCCTAATGGCAACAGATAAGGTTTCACATTGGTAGTCTTGGAGGGGGCAAGGGCAGGTGCTGTTTGCAATAGGTGTACCTCCACCCAAGGCATCTCAGCTAATTGCCTGATCTGGGGATACCAGAAGTCCACGAGTTCCCCTGGCTATCACACCACTGCCTTCCCTTTAAATACATCTACGCCTACAAGGTTCGCCTGGAAAGGTCCTATGGCCACCACGGTATTTATTGATGGGGGCTCCCTCTCCCGGTAACCATAGTGTCACTAAAGTCATGGGTGTCGACTGTGTTTTTCCCAGAGCATTTAAGATAACTAGATTTCTAGGTGGGATCGAGGTCCCACACCGCTCTGCTTCGGGCCGTATCAATGCGGTGATTCATGTCCCAGTATCAATGAGAAAAATTACTGGTCTTTTCCTTGGTCCTACAGCTACTGTGATTAATAAATCCCCCCCTTACATTCAAGGTGAGTTGTCTTAAAAACGTCCATCCTCTGCACCCCCGCCTTCAGGGAACGGAGGTTCTAGTTTCCCACCTTTTCCCCAGTCGGCTCCCTCTCGATGTCAATCAGGTGTGGAGCATCGGGAACCGGCTCGAGAGCGGCTTTCCTCCCTGACCATTTCTGTGCAAGCTTTTCCAATTTTGGGGTCGGGAGTTCATCCATCAGGTCTCGTGGAATACCCTTCTGAATTCCTAAAATGCCAAAACCCCTGTCGGCTTAGGGGTTTCTCTCTCCCCGAATAATTGCCCCAGAGTGGCTTCAAGTCTTGGTCCTTCCCTGTTGTCAGCTGCAGACTGTTTACTTGCTCAGCAGACCGTACGACCCTAGTTTTGTTTTTTCTGGAACGCTCCACCAGCAGGGCCGTATCTTCTCCCAAAATTCATTAACTCCTGCGCTACCTCCCCCCACGTCCACACATTCCTTCCCGACCACCAATGGTCGGGGGTTGTTATCCCTTCTAGAGCAGCCGTGGTTCTTTCTACCTCAGAGGTGTTTTGAATTTTCCCCTGTAATTGGATCCCAATGGGTTTCAGGGAATCAGAGAGTCCCTGCATCAGGGGAGTCATCCTCTCCAGGTCCACCGGCATCATCATCGGGGAACTCTGGTTAGGCTTGAGCTCCCGATCCTCCATCATTTGGACACAGGCCGCCTTCTGCACACTTTCCACTAACTGATCCACCGTACCTGTTAGGGCAAGGGGATCACCCCCTCTAAAGGGTTCAGCCCCCCAGCCCCAATATGCAGCCCTCTGAGTTAATGACCATGGGGATCGGTGATTACCTGTAGTTAGGAAGAAACCCAAACCCCACTATCCTTCTGCTTCTTTCTCTGACCACAAAATTCCATCCCGCTGACAGGGACACTCTCCACACATATTCCGTCTCTGATTCCCTTGGAGCTCTCACCAAGTCCTTTCTCAACTTTGCTAGTTCAGTTGCTGTAAATGGGACTTCTTTGGTGAGAACTTGAGGACGGTCATCGTTATTGTCCTCACAAAAGTGCTCTGTTTTAACCAGTGGATACACGTGAGGGAAGCTTTCTACAGTTTCCCTTGCCTTCTGCAAGTCCCACCAAGGGGGAGACTACCTCTGCCACTGCATCCGCTTCCCTCAAGAATTGACTCCCCAATTCTTCCTTTAATGCGGAATATAGATTTCTCTCCTCCTCCAACAACTGCTTATTTTCCTTCAGTTGTTCCTGCAGTGACCTTATGGCCACCTGCAGTGAGTCTATTACGGCGTTGGCTTGACAAAGCCTCCGTTTCGTATCTTCAATTGCCACTGCCAGACTTGCTCCCAATACTGCACAAATCACAGCTTTTCCTTTCCCCGATCTAACCTTCGCTTCTTTCTGCAGCTCCCTTATCCTGTCTACTACACACTGTGGCTGAAACCAATGGCTTTTTGCCCGATCTTGCCCCTGGGGTGAGGGACGAGATCGGTGTGCCTCCAAAAGATCATATAGTGTATTTATCCCTTCCACTGGTGAAGGGACGTAATCGTGGACAGCCCACTGCCTTCTGAGCGGCCATCTTATTTAACACAACGGGGCTGTATCATCCTGACGGGGCCACACCTTAACATTCGAAATTGCCCCTATTCACCCCCAAGAGGTTACACGTTAAGATTGCACTTTCTGTTCTCTGAGAATCCTGCTGGCTACGCCAATTTAAAATGTCACGATCCACTGTTGGGATGAACAAGTTGGCAGAGGTTAAACCCCCTTGCTTTCCAACCGACCTCAGATAATTCTGGGAGGTTGGGGGCGGCTGGGTTTAACTTCTGATTGACTCCAATATTTTAGCGTGACTAGGTTCCGTCTACATTCTCGGGAACAGAATTGCGACTCAAAACGAACGCAAGTGCCAAGTCACTTTATTTGTCCAACAATAAATACGTGAGAGAAAAGGAGAGGAAAAAGTGAGAAAGGGAAGGAGAGAGAACGAGCACGACAGCTTTGTAACAGCTACCACCACGACCCTGTGGTGGTCCGTCTGTTTCTCCGTCCGTGCGGTCCGTCCCTTTTGCCGTCCGTCCGGACGTCCTTCCGGTCCGTCGGTCAGTGCGGTCCGTGCACCTGCTGTAACTTCAAATCAGGTGCTGCAACGTTCCAGAACACGCCTCCTGGTCTCCTCTTTTGATAGGATAGTCATCCTGCATAGTCAATGACTGTTTTCCATACCCACGCCTCCCACTCGGCGCTGGGGCGCATGCCCAGTACCGCCACTAGAGGGTGCTGGAAAGTTCTAGAGGGGCCGAGCCCCCCATCAGTCGACCCTGGGCACACACACTCCCGCCAGGCAGGAATCAACGTCCCGCTCAGTTGCCGTGGTGAGTAAGCTTTGGCAGTGAAGCTTGCCCCGCCAACAATGTTGAGACAAGTTTCTAGTCCCTTATGCCACTCCGTGGCTCAACATTGGTGGCAGATATAGAGACAGCGATGAGAGAAAGGATAGAAGGCAGAAAGATAAAATATCAATAACAAATATTTCAGCTATAAAGGCCAAAACATTGTAATGATATCAACTTTAAACAAGGCCAATGCCTACCATCAGTAACAATTCAGTTCCCATACTACAAAAAACCCCAAAGGAAACATATTGCGGAGACACAAGCTGACATGGAGCTCTAATTTGTTTAATTCCATCAGGTGACACAGAGGGTACAAGCTGCAGATTTGCATCGACACATTGGATTAACTGAATGAAACATGGGATGACATGTGGCAAAAACAGTGACGTTTGCTAGACCACACAGTAGGTAAAATAAGATTCGTTTAATCCAAGGGCCTCCTGGAAGCCAGGAGAACAGGTCAACATTCCAGCCTTCCCAGGTTTGCACGGGAACATGGGCTGATCTCTGTATTCCAGCAGTGGTTTGTTTAACGACCTTGCCACTGTCATGAATTTTTAAACAGCAATTATGGTCATTCAGTTTCCCGCAGACGCCACCTTCTTCAGCTAGTAGGTAGTTGAGAACCATTCGATGCTGGTAAATTGCAGTTCGCATTTGGGTTGCCTGATCTGCCAATAGGTCAAGGGCCTCAACTGCCTGATTGGTAATAACTTCTACTACGGCTTGCAGCCGGATAATGCGATTTAGGTTGTAAATGGGTTCTCGAGCACCACTAACCCCTTCGTTGGGGTTCCACGTTGTGGGTCCATAATGTCGTATGATACGTTGAGGGGTCCACGTGTCTTTACCCCAGGACCGGCCACCCCCATCAGTGAAGGAGGTATCAATAATTTTGGGTCGTTTTTCCCACTTCAAATACGTTCAAATATTTGAACAACCAAGTGGTCTCCACCTGTTTCTGGGAGTAAGAAAAACAAGGGACAGATCACCCCACGTAACATATTCCTGACCAATTTGCTGGCAGCGCTTTATATGCATGGTTTCCACATATCCAATAGTGTCCCTTAAGGGCTACTGACCCATTAGCAAAGGGTCCTCTCTAACATTCTGTATGAGGTGAGGGGTCAAAATAAGGGGTGGGCTCTAAACCAAATGGGTCACTTCCAACACGACAATACAGCGATTACTTTGTGGTGTTTTCACAATAGGGTATGTCTGAACAAAGTTCTTCCCATGCTGTCCTCCAACGGGGCCAATCTACGCTATTAAAAGATTTACAGTTGTAAGCTCCTGCTTCCTGGTCCCAAATACAACCCTGGCCTACACTGTCACCTCAACTTGCATTAAGCGTAAGAGACCAAAATCTGGGAAATGCGCTTGTGCCTCCCTCATCCTTCACCCAGGCATAGGTATATATTAATTCATCCTTTTTATGCAGCTCTTCCCCCACCTGAACGGCTATGCTTACGTTCCGATTCGTCCACTCGCACGCGCTGTTGCCCACAGAGGGGCCATCCTTTTGCGTTCTAGCCAAGCAATACTTACCTTTCTCTGGAAATTTTATGTGCCACGGTGAATCATGTGAGCTTTCCCATGTTTTATTCCCTTTTGCTTCACTGTATCTGCTCACCAACCATTTCGGTAGCAAAGGCATAGCTACCCGGGGCCAACTTGATAGACCAACCGGTCCTCCACATATCCAGCATTTTGTGATATTATAAACACTTGTTATTTGTTCAGCCAATTGCATAAAGGAATTCTTTATATCATTCCCTTCATCCCCAAAGTCTCTGAGGGGATAACTAACTAATCCAGGGGTCACGGGCCACACAACACACCGAAACAACAAAACTGACCTTTTGCTCTCAAATGTTCATCTCGCCACATTCTGTCCGGTTCCCACAGAGGTCGCCTGTGAAATGAAACAAAGTTTCAACAAAGTGTTGACTCGCCCTGCTTGGGCTTTGCACAGTTAAGATGAGGGGACAGTCCAGCGAGTGTTAATTTTGTGCTCCTTTGCCCAGGCATCTTTAGCCTTCCAGGCATGCCTGTTAAGGGGTTCAGCGAGTATGAGGGGAGCAGCCCCAATGGTTGGCATTTCTACCAACACTGTCTGTCCAGGGAGAAAGGTTGGTTCTCCAGGAACATTAGGAGCTTAAGGTTTTGGAATTAAAACTGGAGGTTTAGGGTAAAAGGCATTTAGTCGGGGGCATCCATTTATTCCCCACCGGTCATTGACACAGGTAACTGTGTCCCGGAGACGCTCCGCCCAATGTGGCTTACGAGGTTTCAGAAATTGTTTTAAGAGCCCATTAGTCCGCTCCACTAGCCCATTGCCTTGGGGGTAATCTGGGGTGTGGAATACCCACTTGATTCCCTCTCCCCGTGCCCACTCCTGTACTCTGGCAGCGGTAGAACGGCTGCCATTCTCCGACTGAATGGAACTAGGCTTTGGGAGGGAGCTAAACCAAACTTTCAGGGCCCGCACTGTGTTTTCTCCCGTTGCTCATGGAAATGCTTCGGCTTAGACTAGGCCAGAAATTACTTCCGCGCCGACTAGTACATATTGTTTTCCTTCCGACTTTCGGAAAGGCCCAATGTAATCTATTTGCTAAACTTCCCAGAGGGTCTTATTATCTCTCAAATGGAGTGGGGATTCTTCCATGGGGTGTCGCTCCAGCCGGAGTCCGTGTTGTTCACAAGCCGAGATACAGGTCCTGCAAGCTTCCCGAGTGACAGGCCAGCCTCCGGCACGCGCCTCCTCGTATAAATCATTGGGCCCTGCGTGGCCACATTTAACATGTAACAGGTCTAAGAGCCTACCCCAATTTTCTCCCGTTTGATTCTCCTCCTGCAGGGGGCAATTCTGGCCAACTCGCCCACCCTATTATTCCAATCACTTGTCGGAGCACTCCCTTCCTGGTGGGAGGGCACCCACGCTATTGTGAAATCCCCATGCTTGGCAATACCTAAGATCTCTTGCCACCTCTCCTTTTGCCACACTGGCACCCGATTCACCTCCCAGTTGTTCCGTTCCCAAAGAGGGAGCCATTCTGTGCACCCGCTGAATACTGCAAATGAGTCAGTGTGGCTACACACCGGAGTTCCCGCTCTTCCCTCGCTGTTGAACACACTGCATACTGCCACTAGCTCTCCCACTTGGGCACTGCCCTCGCCTTTGGTTATGATTTCCCTCTTGGTAGCCACATTAATAGCCACAGCCCGATACTTCCACTGTTTACCCTCTCGTTTGGCAGAGGCATCTGTGAACCACACATTTCGCAGCTCCTCTGGAAACGGTGGGGCAATTTTAACAGCAGGAGGCGGGGTATCCTCCTCCAAAAGGTTTGTCACTTCTTCCTTCATGCTTAACACCTTAGGGGCACCTTCAGTGACGGAAAAAACCAGCTACAATAATATTCACTTTTAGCATACCATTTTCTCACAGTATCCCTTTGGGCCACCCCGTCAGGGGTTAGCAGGAGTCCCTGCTAACACAGGCTTAATTACCTTAAAAGGTCCCCTGAAAACTATAGGTTGTTGGCGTATGGTTTGTTCAGCTTCTCTAAGGGCTAAACTCACTACAAACCAACCCTTTTTCCCAACTGGAGTATCGCTTTTCAGCATCCTTAGACCTTCTAGAATAAAACCCAGTCGGTCGAATAGGTCCTTCTGGTCCCTTCTGCCAGAGATGACTTGACAGTCCCCGTTCACTCTGAATCGGGTCGGTGGGGTGGATAGGGCCCAAAACTTGATGGGTGCTTACTTCAAACACCAGAAGGTGCAATACCTCATCACGGGCTAGAGCCCGTTCCCAAATCGCCCTCTTTCACGACAGGTCCTGTAAGAGGCGTGCAATTATTGCAAAGTCCAGGATACGTTTTCTCCAAAAGACCAACAACCCCAAGGCACGTTGCAGTTTCTTTTTACTTTCTGGGGTCTTTACCTGATCCAATGCTGAGAGGGCATCCCGAGGAATACAAACTGACCCTCCTTTCAACCAGATGCCCAAGAACTGAACTTCACTGGCAGAGGTTTGTATTTTTTCTTTTGGTATTTGGAAGCCTATTCCTCCCAGACAGTTAACAATTCAGTCCTGCATAGTCCCCCTACTAGTATGTCATCAATATACTGGTAGACTTTAACTTCTTTCTGATGGGATTATTGACAATTCCTGTGCTAGGGCATGGTGGGCTAGGGTAGGTGAGTGTTTATATCCCTGAGGCAGGCGAGCGAAGTTATATTGTTGTCCTTCCCAAGTAAAAGCAAATTGATCTCAATCACGCTCCTGCAGTGGAACCATAAAGAACATGTCCTTCACATCAAGGGTTGCCAAGATAGGGCGGGCCTGCTCTTGAACGGTTGCAATTAATTTGGCTACGTTGGGTACTGCTGTACTCAGGGGACCAGTGTTTGCATTCAAACACCGATAGTCAATGATCAGCTGCCATTTTCCATTACGTTTGCGCACTGGCCACACCAGTGAATTGTACGGGAAATGGGTAGGCAGTAAAATACCCCGTTGTTTGAGATCCTCAATTCCTGGGACTACCCCTTCTCTCACCCCTAATGGCAACAGATAAGGTTTCACATTGGTAATCTTGGAGGGGGCAAGGGCAGGTGCTGTTTGCAATAGGTGTACCTCCACCCAAGGCATCTCAGCTAATTGCCTGATCTGGGGATACCAGAAGTCCACGAGTTCCCCTGGCTATCACACCACTGCCTTCCCTTTAAATACATCTACGCCTACAAGGTTCGCCTGGAAAGGTCCTATGGCCACCACGGTATTTATTGATGGGGGCTCCCTCTCCCGGTAACCATAGTGTCACTAAAGTCATGGGTGTCGACTGTGTTTTTCCTAGAGCATTTAAGATAACTAGATTTCTAGATGGGATCGAGGTCCCACACCGCTCTGCTTCGGGCCGTATCAATGCGGTGATTCATGTCCCAGTATCAATGAGAAAAATTACTGGTCTTTTCCTTGGTCCTACAGCTACTGTGATTAATAAATCCCCCCCTTACATTCAAGGTGAGTTGTCTTAAAAACGTCCATCCTCTGCACCCCCGCCTTCAGGGAACGGAGGTTCTAGTTTCCCACCTTTTCCCCAGTCGGCTCCCTCTCGATGTCAATCAGGTGTGGAGCATCGGGAACCGGCTCGAGAGCGGCTTTCCTCCCTGACCATTTCTGTGCAAGCTTTTCCAATTTTGGGGTCGGGAGTTCATCCATCAGGTCTCGTGGAATACCCTTCTGAATTCCTAAAATGCCAAAACCCCTGTCGGCTTAGGGGTTTCTCTCTCCCCGAATAATTGCCCCAGAGTGGCTTCAAGTCTTGGTCCTTCCCTGTTGTCAGCTGCAGACTGTTTACTTGCTCAGCAGACCGTACGACCCTAGTTTTGTTTTTTCTGGAACGCTCCACCAGCAGGGCCGTATCTTCTCCCAAAATTCATTAACTCCTGCGCTACCTCCCCCCACGTCCACACATTCCTTCCCGACCACCAATGGTCGGGGGTTGTTATCCCTTCTAGAGCAGCCGTGGTTCTTTCTACCTCAGAGGTGTTTTGAATTTTCCCCTGTAATTGGATCCCAATGGGTTTCAGGGAATCAGAGAGTCCCTGCATCAGGGGAGTCATCCTCTCCAGGTCCACCGGCATCATCATCGGGGAACTCTGGTTAGGCTTGAGCTCCCGATCCTCCATCATTTGGACACAGGCCGCCTTCTGCACACTTTCCACTAACTGATCCACCGTACCTGTTAGGGCAAGGGGATCACCCCCTCTAAAGGGTTCAGCCCCCCAGCCCCAATATGCAGCCCTCTGAGTTAATGACCATGGGGATCGGTGATTACCTGTAGTTAGGAAGAAACCCAAACCCCACTATCCTTCTGCTTCTTTCTCTGACCACAAAATTCCATCCCGCTGACAGGGACACTCTCCACACATATTCCGTCTCTGATTCCCTTGGAGCTCTCACCAAGTCCTTTCTCAACTTTGCTAGTTCAGTTGCTGTAAATGGGACTTCTTTGGTGAGAACTTGAGGACGGTCATCGTTATTGTCCTCACAAAAGTGCTCTGTTTTAACCAGTGGATACACGTGAGGGAAGCTTTCTACAGTTTCCCTTGCCTTCTGCAAGTCCCACCAAGGGGGAGACTACCTCTGCCACTGCATCCGCTTCCCTCAAGAATTGACTCCCCAATTCTTCCTTTAATGCGGAATATAGATTTCTCTCCTCCTCCAACAACTGCTTATTTTCCTTCAGTTGTTCCTGCAGTGACCTTATGGCCACCTGCAGTGAGTCTATTACGGCGTTGGCTTGACAAAGCCTCCGTTTCGTATCTTCAATTGCCACTGCCAGACTTGCTCCCAATACTGCACAAATCACAGCTTTTCCTTTCCCCGATCTAACCTTCGCTTCTTTCTGCAGCTCCCTTATCCTGTCTACTACACACTGTGGTTGAAACCAATGGCTTTTTGCCCGATCTTGCCCCTGGGGTGAGGGACGAGATCGGTGTGCCTCCAAAAGATCATATAGTGTATTTATCCCTTCCACTGGTGAAGGGACGTAATCGTGGGCAGCCCACTGCCTTCTGAGCGGCCATCTTATTTAACACAACGGGGCTGTATCATCCTGACGGGGCCACACCTTAACATTCGAAATTGCCCCTATTCACCCCCAAGAGGTTACACGTTAAGATTGCACTTTCTGTTCTCTGAGAATCCTGCTGGCTACGCCAATTTAAAATGTCACGATCCACTGTTGGGATGAACAAGTTGGCAGAGGTTAAACCCCCTTGCTTTCCAACCGACCTCAGATGATTCTGGGAGGTTGGGGGCGGCTGGGTTTAACTTCTGATTGACTCCAATATTTTAGCGTGACTAGGTTCCGTCTACATTCTCGGGAACAGAATTGCGACTCAAAACGAACGCAAGTGCCAAGTCACTTTATTTGTCCAACAATAAATACGTGAGAGAAAAGGAGAGGAAAAAGTGAGAAAGGGAAGGAGAGAGAACGAGCACGACAGCTTTGTAACAGCTACCACCACGACCCTGTGGTGGTCCGTCTGTTTCTCCGTCCGTGCGGTCCGTCCCTTTTGCCGTCCGTCCGGACGTCCTTCCGGTCCGTCGGTCAGTGCGGTCCGTGCACCTGCTGTAACTTCAAATCAGGTGCTGCAACGTTCCAGAACACGCCTCCTGGTCTCCTCTTTTGATAGGATAGTCATCCTGCATAGTCAATGACTGTTTTCCATACCCACGCCTCCCACTCGGCGCTGGGGCGCATGCCCAGTACCGCCACTAGAGGGTGCTGGAAAGTTCTAGAGGGGCCGAGCCCCCCATCAGTCGACCCTGGGCACACACACTCCCGCCAGGCAGGAATCAACGTCCCGCTCAGTTGCCGTGGTGAGTAAGCTTTGGCAGTGAAGCTTGCCCCGCCAACAATGTTGAGACAAGTTTCTAGTCCCTTATGCCACTCCGTGGCTCAACATTGGTGGCAGATATAGAGACAGCGATGAGAGAAAGGATAGAAGGCAGAAAGATAAAATATCAATAACAAATATTTCAGCTATAAAGGCCAAAACATTGTAATGATATCAACTTTAAACAAGGCCAATGCCTACCATCAGTAACAATTCAGTTCCCATACTACAAAAAACCCCAAAGGAAACATATTGCGGAGACACAAGCTGACATGGAGCTCTAATTTGTTTAATTCCATCAGGTGACACAGAGGGTACAAGCTGCAGATTTGCATCGACACATTGGATTAACTGAATGAAACATGGGATGACATGTGGCAAAAACAGTGACGTTTGCTAGACCACACAGTAGGTAAAATAAGATTCGTTTAATCCAAGGGCCTCCTGGAAGCCAGGAGAACAGGTCAACATTCCAGCCTTCCCAGGTTTGCACGGGAACATGGGCTGATCTCTGTATTCCAGCAGTGGTTTGTTTAACGACCTTGCCACTGTCATGAATTTTTAAACAGCAATTATGGTCATTCAGTTTCCCGCAGACGCCACCTTCTTCAGCTAGTAGGTAGTTGAGAACCATTCGATGCTGGTAAATTGCAGTTCGCATTTGGGTTGCCTGATCTGCCAATAGGTCAAGGGCCTCAACTGCCTGATTGGTAATAACTTCTACTACGGCTTGCAGCCGGATAATGCGATTTAGGTTGTAAATGGGTTCTCGAGCACCACTAACCCCTTCGTTGGGGTTCCACGTTGTGGGTCCATAATGTCGTATGATACGTTGAGGGGTCCACGTGTCTTTACCCCAGGACCGGCCACCCCCATCAGTGAAGGAGGTATCAATAATTTTGGGTCGTTTTTCCCACTTCAAATACGTTCAAATATTTGAACAACCAAGTGGTCTCCACCTGTTTCTGGGAGTAAGAAAAACAAGGGACAGATCACCCCACGTAACATATTCCTGACCAATTTGCTGGCAGCGCTTTATATGCATGGTTTCCACATATCCAATAGTGTCCCTTAAGGGCTACTGACCCATTAGCAAAGGGTCCTCTCTAACATTCTGTATGAGGTGAGGGGTCAAAATAAGGGGTGGGCTCTAAACCAAATGGGTCACTTCCAACACGACAATACAGCGATTACTTTGTGGTGTTTTCACAATAGGGTATGTCTGAACAAAGTTCTTCCCATGCTGTCCTCCAACGGGGCCAATCTACGCTATTAAAAGATTTACAGTTGTAAGCTCCTGCTTCCTGGTCCCAAATACAACCCTGGCCTACACTGTCACCTCAACTTGCATTAAGCGTAAGAGACCAAAATCTGGGAAATGCGCTTGTGCCTCCCTCATCCTTCACCCAGGCATAGGTATATATTAATTCATCCTTTTTATGCAGCTCTTCCCCCACCTGAACGGCTATGCTTACGTTCCGATTCGTCCACTCGCACGCGCTGTTGCCCACAGAGGGGCCATCCTTTTGCGTTCTAGCCAAGCAATACTTACCTTTCTCTGGAAATTTTATGTGCCACGGTGAATCATGTGAGCTTTCCCATGTTTTATTCCCTTTTGCTTCACTGTATCTGCTCACCAACCATTTCGGTAGCAAAGGCATAGCTACCCGGGGCCAACTTGATAGACCAACCGGTCCTCCACATATCCAGCATTTTGTGATATTATAAACACTTGTTATTTGTTCAGCCAATTGCATAAAGGAATTCTTTATATCATTCCCTTCATCCCCAAAGTCTCTGAGGGGATAACTAACTAATCCAGGGGTCACGGGCCACACAACACACCGAAACAACAAAACTGACCTTTTGCTCTCAAATGTTCATCTCGCCACATTCTGTCCGGTTCCCACAGAGGTCGCCTGTGAAATGAAACAAAGTTTCAACAAAGTGTTGACTCGCCCTGCTTGGGCTTTGCACAGTTAAGATGAGGGGACAGTCCAGCGAGTGTTAATTTTGTGCTCCTTTGCCCAGGCATCTTTAGCCTTCCAGGCATGCCTGTTAAGGGGTTCAGCGAGTATGAGGGGAGCAGCCCCAATGGTTGGCATTTCTACCAACACTGTCTGTCCAGGGAGAAAGGTTGGTTCTCCAGGAACATTAGGAGCTTAAGGTTTTGGAATTAAAACTGGAGGTTTAGGGTAAAAGGCATTTAGTCGGGGGCATCCATTTATTCCCCACCGGTCATTGACACAGGTAACTGTGTCCCGGAGACGCTCCGCCCAATGTGGCTTACGAGGTTTCAGAAATTGTTTTAAGAGCCCATTAGTCCGCTCCACTAGCCCATTGCCTTGGGGGTAATCTGGGGTGTGGAATACCCACTTGATTCCCTCTCCCCGTGCCCACTCCTGTACTCTGGCAGCGGTAGAACGGCTGCCATTCTCCGACTGAATGGAACTAGGCTTTGGGAGGGAGCTAAACCAAACTTTCAGGGCCCGCACTGTGTTTTCTCCCGTTGCTCATGGAAATGCTTCGGCTTAGACTAGGCCAGAAATTACTTCCGCGCCGACTAGTACATATTGTTTTCCTTCCGACTTTCGGAAAGGCCCAATGTAATCTATTTGCTAAACTTCCCAGAGGGTCTTATTATCTCTCAAATGGAGTGGGGATTCTTCCATGGGGTGTCGCTCCAGCCGGAGTCCGTGTTGTTCACAAGCCGAGATACAGGTCCTGCAAGCTTCCCGAGTGACAGGCCAGCCTCCGGCACGCGCCTCCTCGTATAAATCATTGGGCCCTGCGTGGCCACATTTAACATGTAACAGGTCTAAGAGCCTACCCCAATTTTCTCCCGTTTGATTCTCCTCCTGCAGGGGGCAATTCTGGCCAACTCGCCCACCCTATTATTCCAATCACTTGTCGGAGCACTCCCTTCCTGGTGGGAGGGCACCCACGCTATTGTGAAATCCCCATGCTTGGCAATACCTAAGATCTCTTGCCACCTCTCCTTTTGCCACACTGGCACCCGATTCACCTCCCAGTTGTTCCGTTCCCAAAGAGGGAGCCATTCTGTGCACCCGCTGAATACTGCAAATGAGTCAGTGTGGCTACACACCGGAGTTCCCGCTCTTCCCTCGCTGTTGAACACACTGCATACTGCCACTAGCTCTCCCACTTGGGCACTGCCCTCGCCTTTGGTTATGATTTCCCTCTTGGTAGCCACATTAATAGCCACAGCCCGATACTTCCACTGTTTACCCTCTCGTTTGGCAGAGGCATCTGTGAACCACACATTTCGCAGCTCCTCTGGAAACGCTGGGGCAATTTTAACAGCAGGAGGCGGGGTATCCTCCTCCAAAAGGTTTGTCACTTCTTCCTTCATGCTTAACACCTTAGGGGCACCTTCAGTGACGGAAAAAAACAGCTACAATAATATTCACTTTTAGCATACCATTTTCTCACAGTATCCCTTTGGGCCACCCCGTCAGGGGTTAGCAGGAGTCCCTGCTAACACAGGCTTAATTACCTTAAAAGGTCCCCTGAAAACTATAGGTTGTTGGCGTATGGTTTGTTCAGCTTCTCTAAGGGCTAAACTCACTACAAACCAACCCTTTTTCCCAACTGGAGTATCGCTTTTCAGCATCCTTAGACCTTCTAGAATAAAACCCAGTCGGTCGAATAGGTCCTTCTGGTCCCTTCTGCCAGAGATGACTTGACAGTCCCCGTTCACTCTGAATCGGGTCGGTGGGGTGGATAGGGCCCAAAACTTGATGGGTGCTTACTTCAAACACCAGAAGGTGCAATACCTCATCACGGGCTAGAGCCCGTTCCCAAATCGCCCTCTTTCACGACAGGTCCTGTAAGAGGCGTGCAATTATTGCAAAGTCCAGGATACGTTTTCTCCAAAAGACCAACAACCCCAAGGCACGTTGCAGTTTCTTTTTACTTTCTGGGGTCTTTACCTGATCCAATGCTGAGAGGGCATCCCGAGGAATACAAACTGACCCTCCTTTCAACCAGATGCCCAAGAACTGAACTTCACTGGCAGAGGTTTGTATTTTTTCTTTTGGTATTTGGAGGCCTATTCCTCCCAGACAATTAACAATTCAGTCCTGCATAGTCCCCCTACTAGTATGTCATCAATATACTGGTAGACTTTAACTTCTTTCTGATGGGATTATTGACAATTCCTGTGCTAGGGCATGGTGGGCTAGGGTAGGTGAGTGTTTATATCCCTGAGGCAGGCGAGCGAAGTTATATTGTTGTCCTTCCCAAGTAAAAGCAAATTGATCTCAATCACGCTCCTGCAGTGGAACCATAAAGAACATGTCCTTCACATCAAGGGTTGCCAAGATAGGGCGGGCCTGCTCTTGAACGGTTGCAATTAATTTGGCTACGTTGGGTACTGCTGTACTCAGGGGACCAGTGTTTGCATTCAAACACCGATAGTCAATGATCAGCTGCCATTTTCCATTACGTTTGCGCACTGGCCACACCAGTGAATTGTACGGGAAATGGGTAGGCAGTAAAATACCCCGTTGTTTGAGATCCTCAATTCCTGGGACTACCCCTTCTCTCACCCCTAATGGCAACAGATAAGGTTTCACATTGGTAATCTTGGAGGGGGCAAGGGCAGGTGCTGTTTGCAATAGGTGTACCTCCACCCAAGGCATCTCAGCTAATTGCCTGATCTGGGGATACCAGAAGTCCACGAGTTCCCCTGGCTATCACACCACTGCCTTCCCTTTAAATACATCTACGCCTACAAGGTTCGCCTGGAAAGGTCCTATGGCCACCACGGTATTTATTGATGGGGGCTCCCTCTCCCGGTAACCATAGTGTCACTAAAGTCATGGGTGTCGACTGTGTTTTTCCTAGAGCATTTAAGATAACTAGATTTCTAGATGGGATCGAGGTCCCACACCGCTCTGCTTCGGGCCGTATCAATGCGGTGATTCATGTCCCAGTATCAATGAGAAAAATTACTGGTCTTTTCCTTGGTCCTACAGCTACTGTGATTAATAAATCCCCCCCTTACATTCAAGGTGAGTTGTCTTAAAAACGTCCATCCTCTGCACCCCCGCCTTCAGGGAACGGAGGTTCTAGTTTCCCACCTTTTCCCCAGTCGGCTCCCTCTCGATGTCAATCAGGTGTGGAGCATCGGGAACCGGCTCGAGAGCGGCTTTCCTCCCTGACCATTTCTGTGCAAGCTTTTCCAATTTTGGGGTCGGGAGTTCATCCATCAGGTCTCGTGGAATACCCTTCTGAATTCCTAAAATGCCAAAACCCCTGTCGGCTTAGGGGTTTCTCTCTCCCCGAATAATTGCCCCAGAGTGGCTTCAAGTCTTGGTCCTTCCCTGTTGTCAGCTGCAGACTGTTTACTTGCTCAGCAGACCGTACGACCCTAGTTTTGTTTTTTCTGGAACGCTCCACCAGCAGGGCCGTATCTTCTCCCAAAATTCATTAACTCCTGCGCTACCTCCCCCCACGTCCACACATTCCTTCCCGACCACCAATGGTCGGGGGTTGTTATCCCTTCTAGAGCAGCCGTGGTTCTTTCTACCTCAGAGGTGTTTTGAATTTTCCCCTGTAATTGGATCCCAATGGGTTTCAGGGAATCAGAGAGTCCCTGCATCAGGGGAGTCATCCTCTCCAGGTCCACCGGCATCATCATCGGGGAACTCTGGTTAGGCTTGAGCTCCCGATCCTCCATCATTTGGACACAGGCCGCCTTCTGCACACTTTCCACTAACTGATCCACCGTACCTGTTAGGGCAAGGGGATCACCCCCTCTAAAGGGTTCAGCCCCCCAGCCCCAATATGCAGCCCTCTGAGTTAATGACCATGGGGATCGGTGATTACCTGTAGTTAGGAACAAACCCAAACCCCACTATCCTTCTGCTTCTTTCTCTGACCACAAAATTCCATCCCGCTGACAGGGACACTCTCCACACATATTCCGTCTCTGATTCCCTTGGAGCGCTCACCAAGTCCTTTCTCAACTTTGCTAGTTCAGTTGCTGTAAATGGGACTTCTTTGGTGAGAACTTGAGGACGGTCATCGTTATTGTCCTCACAAAAGTGCTCTGTTTTAACCAGTGGATACACGTGAGGGAAGCTTTCTACAGTTTCCCTTGCCTTCTGCAAGTCCCACCAAGGGGGAGACTACCTCTGCCACTGCATCCGCTTCCCTCAAGAATTGACTCCCCAATTCTTCCTTTAATGCGGAATATAGATTTCTCTCCTCCTCCAACAACTGCTTATTTTCCTTCAGTTGTTCCTGCAGTGACCTTATGGCCACCTGCAGTGAGTCTATTACGGCGTTGGCTTGACAAAGCCTCCGTTTCGTATCTTCAATTGCCACTGCCAGACTTGCTCCCAATACTGCACAAATCACAGCTTTTCCTTTCCCCGATCTAACCTTCGCTTCTTTCTGCAGCTCCCTTATCCTGTCCACTACACACTGTGGCTGAAACCAATGGCTTTTTGCCCGATCTTGCCCCTGGGGTGAGGGACGAGATCGGTGTGCCTCCAAAAGATCATATAGTGTATTTATCCCTTCCACTGGTGAAGGGACGTAATCGTGGGCAGCCCACTGCCTTCTGAGCGGCCATCTTATTTAACACAACGGGGCTGTATCATCCTGACGGGGCCACACCTTAACATTCGAAATTGCCCCTATTCACCCCCAAGAGGTTACACGTTAAGATTGCACTTTCTGTTCTCTGAGAATCCTGCTGGCTACGCCAATTTAAAATGTCACGATCCACTGTTGGGATGAACAAGTTGGCAGAGGTTAAACCCCCTTGCTTTCCAACCGACCTCAGATAATTCTGGGAGGTTGGGGGCGGCTGGGTTTAACTTCTGATTGACTCCAATATTTTAGCGTGACTAGGTTCCGTCTACATTCTCGGGAACAGAATTGCGACTCAAAACGAACGCAAGTGCCAAGTCACTTTATTTGTCCAACAATAAATACGTGAGAGAAAAGGAGAGGAAAAAGTGAGAAAGGGAAGGAGAGAGAACGAGCACGACAGCTTTGTAACAGCTACCACCACGACCCTGTGGTGGTCCGTCTGTTTCTCCGTCCGTGCGGTCCGTCCCTTTTGCCGTCCGTCCGGACGTCCTTCCGGTCCGTCGGTCAGTGCGGTCCGTGCACCTGCTGTAACTTCAAATCAGGTGCTGCAACGTTCCAGAACACGCCTCCTGGTCTCCTCTTTTGATAGGATAGTCATCCTGCATAGTCAATGACTGTTTTCCATACCCACGCCTCCCACTCGGCGCTGGGGCGCATGCCCAGTACCGCCACTAGAGGGTGCTGGAAAGTTCTAGAGGGGCCGAGCCCCCCATCAGTCGACCCTGGGCACACACACTCCCGCCAGGCAGGAATCAACGTCCCGCTCAGTTGCCGTGGTGAGTAAGCTTTGGCAGTGAAGCTTGCCCCGCCAACAATGTTGAGACAAGTTTCTAGTCCCTTATGCCACTCCGTGGCTCAACATTGGTGGCAGATATAGAGACAGCGATGAGAGAAAGGATAGAAGGCAGAAAGATAAAATATCAATAACAAATATTTCAGCTATAAAGGCCAAAACATTGTAATGATATCAACTTTAAACAAGGCCAATGCCTACCATCAGTAACAATTCAGTTCCCATACTACAAAAAACCCCAAAGGAAACATATTGCGGAGACACAAGCTGACATGGAGCTCTAATTTGTTTAATTCCATCAGGTGACACAGAGGGTACAAGCTGCAGATTTGCATCGACACATTGGATTAACTGAATGAAACATGGGATGACATGTGGCAAAAACAGTGACGTTTGCTAGACCACACAGTAGGTAAAATAAGATTCGTTTAATCCAAGGGCCTCCTGGAAGCCAGGAGAACAGGTCAACATTCCAGCCTTCCCAGGTTTGCACGGGAACATGGGCTGATCTCTGTATTCCAGCAGTGGTTTGTTTAACGACCTTGCCACTGTCATGAATTTTTAAACAGCAATTATGGTCATTCAGTTTCCCGCAGACGCCACCTTCTTCAGCTAGTAGGTAGTTGAGAACCATTCGATGCTGGTAAATTGCAGTTCGCATTTGGGTTGCCTGATCTGCCAATAGGTCAAGGGCCTCAACTGCCTGATTGGTAATAACTTCTACTACGGCTTGCAGCCGGATAATGCGATTTAGGTTGTAAATGGGTTCTCGAGCACCACTAACCCCTTCGTTGGGGTTCCACGTTGTGGGTCCATAATGTCGTATGATACGTTGAGGGGTCCACGTGTCTTTACCCCAGGACCGGCCACCCCCATCAGTGAAGGAGGTATCAATAATTTTGGGTCGTTTTTCCCACTTCAAATACGTTCAAATATTTGAACAACCAAGTGGTCTCCACCTGTTTCTGGGAGTAAGAAAAACAAGGGACAGATCACCCCACGTAACATATTCCTGACCAATTTGCTGGCAGCGCTTTATATGCATGGTTTCCACATATCCAATAGTGTCCCTTAAGGGCTACTGACCCATTAGCAAAGGGTCCTCTCTAACATTCTGTATGAGGTGAGGGGTCAAAATAAGGGGTGGGCTCTAAACCAAATGGGTCACTTCCAACACGACAATACAGCGATTACTTTGTGGTGTTTTCACAATAGGGTATGTCTGAACAAAGTTCTTCCCATGCTGTCCTCCAACGGGGCCAATCTACGCTATTAAAAGATTTACAGTTGTAAGCTCCTGCTTCCTGGTCCCAAATACAACCCTGGCCTACACTGTCACCTCAACTTGCATTAAGCGTAAGAGACCAAAATCTGGGAAATGCGCTTGTGCCTCCCTCATCCTTCACCCAGGCATAGGTATATATTAATTCATCCTTTTTATGCAGCTCTTCCCCCACCTGAACGGCTATGCTTACGTTCCGATTCGTCCACTCGCACGCGCTGTTGCCCACAGAGGGGCCATCCTTTTGCGTTCTAGCCAAGCAATACTTACCTTTCTCTGGAAATTTTATGTGCCACGGTGAATCATGTGAGCTTTCCCATGTTTTATTCCCTTTTGCTTCACTGTATCTGCTCACCAACCATTTCGGTAGCAAAGGCATAGCTACCCGGGGCCAACTTGATAGACCAACCGGTCCTCCACATATCCAGCATTTTGTGATATTATAAACACTTGTTATTTGTTCAGCCAATTGCATAAAGGAATTCTTTATATCATTCCCTTCATCCCCAAAGTCTCTGAGGGGATAACTAACTAATCCAGGGGTCACGGGCCACACAACACACCGAAACAACAAAACTGACCTTTTGCTCTCAAATGTTCATCTCGCCACATTCTGTCCGGTTCCCACAGAGGTCGCCTGTGAAATGAAACAAAGTTTCAACAAAGTGTTGACTCGCCCTGCTTGGGCTTTGCACAGTTAAGATGAGGGGACAGTCCAGCGAGTGTTAATTTTGTGCTCCTTTTCCCAGGCATCTTTAGCCTTCCAGGCATGCCTGTTAAGGGGTTCAGCGAGTATGAGGGGAGCAGCCCCAATGGTTGGCATTTCTACCAACACTGTCTGTCCAGGGAGAAAGGTTGGTTCTCCAGGAACATTAGGAGCTTAAGGTTTTGGAATTAAAACTGGAGGTTTAGGGTAAAAGGCATTTAGTCGGGGGCATCCATTTATTCCCCACCGGTCATTGACACAGGTAACTGTGTCCCGGAGACGCTCCGCCCAATGTGGCTTACGAGGTTTCAGAAATTGTTTTAAGAGCCCATTAGTCCGCTCCACTAGCCCATTGCCTTGGGGGTAATCTGGGGTGTGGAATACCCACTTGATTCCCTCTCCCCGTGCCCACTCCTGTACTCTGGCAGCGGTAGAACGGCTGCCATTCTCCGACTGAATGGAACTAGGCTTTGGGAGGGAGCTAAACCAAACTTTCAGGGCCCGCACTGTGTTTTCTCCCGTTGCTCATGGAAATGCTTCGGCTTAGACTAGGCCAGAAATTACTTCCGCGCCGACTAGTACATATTGTTTTCCTTCCGACTTTCGGAAAGGCCCAATGTAATCTATTTGCTAAACTTCCCAGAGGGTCTTATTATCTCTCAAATGGAGTGGGGATTCTTCCATGGGGTGTCGCTCCAGCCGGAGTCCGTGTTGTTCACAAGCCGAGATACAGGTCCTGCAAGCTTCCCGAGTGACAGGCCAGCCTCCGGCACGCGCCTCCTCGTATAAATCATTGGGCCCTGCGTGGCCACATTTAACATGTAACAGGTCTAAGAGCCTACCCCAATTTTCTCCCGTTTGATTCTCCTCCTGCAGGGGGCAATTCTGGCCAACTCGCCCACCCTATTATTCCAATCACTTGTCGGAGCACTCCCTTCCTGGTGGGAGGGCACCCACGCTATTGTGAAATCCCCATGCTTGGCAATACCTAAGATCTCTTGCCACCTCTCCTTTTGCCACACTGGCACCCGATTCACCTCCCAGTTGTTCCGTTCCCAAAGAGGGAGCCATTCTGTGCACCCGCTGAATACTGCAAATGAGTCAGTGTGGCTACACACCGGAGTTCCCGCTCTTCCCTCGCTGTTGAACACACTGCATACTGCCACTAGCTCTCCCACTTGGGCACTGCCCTCGCCTTTGGTTATGATTTCCCTCTTGGTAGCCACATTAATAGCCACAGCCCGATACTTCCACTGTTTACCCTCTCGTTTGGCAGAGGCATCTGTGAACCACACATTTCGCAGCTCCTCTGGAAACGCTGGGGCAATTTTAACAGCAGGAGGCGGGGTATCCTCCTCCAAAAGGTTTGTCACTTCTTCCTTCATGCTTAACACCTTAGGGGCACCTTCAGTGACGGAAA